>NW_026736585.1:0-65375 GCF_949786415.1 Peromyscus eremicus | reverse complement strand
ATGCAGTTTCTGGTCCTACGAGCAAGAGTTGTTTTCTGCTAAGAAGAGTCACTATTGCGCTCCCATTGCCATACACAGTGCAAATAGCACTCGCGTCTGTTCCCAGCAAGTACAGTGTATTGGACTGAAGAGAAGCTACTGTTCTGGTCAGTTTCCTAAGCAGAGTTGAACTAGATATGCCCCGTGTGTGTAGGAAGCACAGTTTTTTTGTTCTGAGCAAGCTCACTGTTCTGGCCCTATAGGAAACACAGGAGAGTAGAAGAGTGCTGTTTTCTCAAAAGCAGAGTGTGTTTCTTGCAAGGCGAGCTAGCGTTTGTTTCCCAGTCCTAAACGGAGTTGAATCCCATGCAGTTTTCTGGTCCTACGAGCAAGAGTTGTTTTCTGCTAAGAAGAGTCACTATTGCGCTCCCATTGCCATACACAGTGCAAATAGCACTCGCGTCTGTTCCCAGCAAGTACAGTGTATTGGACTGAAGAGAAGCTACTGTTCTGGTCAGTTTCCTAAGCAGAGTTGAACTAGATATGCCCCGTGTGTGTAGGAAGCACAGTTCTTTTGTTCTGAGCAAGCTCACTGTTCTGGCCCTATAGGAAACACAGGAGAGTAGAAGAGTGCTGTTTTCTCAAAAGCAGAGTGTGTTTCTTGCAAGGCGAGCTAGCGTTTGTTTCCCAGTCCTAAACGGAGTTGAATCCCATGCAGTTTCTGGTCCTACGAGCAAGAGTTGTTTTCTGCTAAGAAGAGTCACTATGCGCTCCCATTGCCATACACAGTGCAAATAGCACTCGCGTCTGTTCCCAGCAAGTACAGTGTATTGGACTGAAGAGAAGCTACTGTTCTGGTCAGTTTCCTAAGCAGAGTTGAACTAGATATGCCCCGTGTGTGTAGGAAGCACAGTTCTTTTGTTCTGAGCAAGCTCACTGTTCTGGCCCTATAGGAAACACAGGAGAGTAGAAGAGTGCTGTTTTCTCAAAAGCAGAGTGTGTTTCTTGCAAGGCGAGCTAGCGTTTGTTTCCCAGTCCTAAACGGAGTTGAATCCCATGCAGTATCTGGTCCTACGAGCAAGAGTTGTTTTCTGCTAAGAAGAGTCACTATTGCGCTCCCATTGCCATACACAGTGCAAATAGCACTCGCGTCTGTTCCCAGCAAGTACAGTGTATTGGACTGAAGAGAAGCTACTGTTCTGGTCAGTTTCCTAAGCAGAGTTGAACTAGATATGCCCCGTGTGTGTAGGAAGCACAGTTCTTTTGTTCTGAGCAAGCTCACTGTTCTGGCCCTATAGGAAACACAGGAGAGTAGAAGAGTGCTGTTTTCTCAAAAGCAGAGTGTGTTTCTTGCAAGGCGAGCTAGCGTTTGTTTCCCAGTCCTAAACGGAGTTGAATCCCATGCAGTTTCTGGTCCTACGAGGAAGAGTTGTTTTCTGCTAAGAAGAGTCACTATTGCGCTCCCATTGCCATACACAGTGCAAATAGCACTCGCGTCTGTTCCCAGCAAGTACAGTGTATTGGACTGAAGAGAAGCTACTGTTCTGGTCAGTTTCCTAAGCAGAGTTGAACTAGATATGCCCCGTGTGTGTAGGAAGCACAGTTGTTTTGTTCTGAGCAAGCTCACTGTTCTGGCCCTATAGGAAACACAGGAGAGTAGAAGAGTGCTGTTTTCTCAAAAGCAGAGTGTGTTTCTTGCAAGGCGAGCTAGCGTTTGTTTCCCAGTCCTAAACGGAGTTGAATCCCATGCAGTTTCTGGTCCTACGAGGAAGAGTTGTTTTCTGCTCAGAAGAGTCACTATTGCGCTCCCATTGCCATACACAGTGCAAATAGCACTCGCGTCTGTTCCAGCAAGTACAGTGTATTGGACTGAAGAGAAGCTACTGTTCTGGTCAGTTTCCTAAGCAGAGTTGAACTAGATATGCCCCGTGTGTGTAGGAAGCACAGTTTTTTTGTTCTGAGCAAGCTCACTGTTCTGGCCCTATAGGAAACACAGGAGAGTAGAAGAGTGCTGTTTTCTCAAAAGCAGAGTGTGTTTCTTGCAAGGCGAGCTAGCGTTTGTTTCCCAGTCCTAAACCGAGTTGAATCCCATGCAGTTTGTGGTCCTAAGAGCAAGAGTTGTTTTCTGCTAAGAAGAGTCACTATTGTGCTCCCATTGCCATACACAGTGCAAATAGCACTCGCGTCTGTTCCCAGCAAGTACAGTGTATTGGACTGAAGAGAAGCTACTGTTCTGGTCAGTTTCCTAAGCAGAGTTGAACTAGATATGCCCCGTGTGTGTAGGAAGCACAGTTTTTTTGTTCTGAGCAAGCTCACTGTTCTGGCCCTATAGGAAACACAGGAGAGTAGAAGAGTGCTGTTTTCTCAAAAGCAGAGTGTGTTTCTTGCAAGGCGAGCTAGCGTTTGCTTCCCAGTCCTAAACGGAGTTGAATCCCATGCAGATTCCGGTCCTACGAGCAAGAGTTGTTTTCTGCTTAGAAGAGTCACTATTGCGCTCCCATTGCCATACACAGTGCAAATAGCACTCGCGTCTGTTCCCAGCAAGTACAGTGTATGGGACTGAAGAGAAGCTACTGTTCTGGTCAGTTTCCTAAGCAGAGTTGAACTAGATATGCCCCGTGTGTGTAGGAAGCACAGTTGTTTTGTTCTGAGCAAGCTCACTGTTCTGGCCCCATAGGAAACACAGGAGAGTAGAAGAGTGCTGTTTTCTCAAAAGCAGAGTGTGTTCCTTGCAAGGCGAGCTAGCGTTTGCTTCCCAGTCCTAAACGGAGTTGAATCCCATGGAGATTCTGGTCCTACGAGCAAGAGTTGTTTTCTGCTAAGAAGAGTCACTATTGCGCTCCCATTGCCATACACAGTGCAAATAGCACTCGCGTCTGTTCCCAGCAAGTACAGTGTATTGGACTGAAGAGAAGCTACTGTTCTGGTCAGTTTCCTAAGCAGAGTTGAACTAGATATGCCCCGTGTGTGTAGGAAGCACAGTTCTTTTGTTCTGAGCAAGCTCACTGTTCTGGCCCTATAGGAAACACAGGAGAGTAGAAGAGTGCTGTTTTCTCAAAAGCAGAGTGTGTTTCTTGCAAGGCGAGCTAGCGTTTGTTTCCCAGTCCTAAACGGAGTAGAATCCCATGCAGTTTCTGGTCCTACGAGCAAGAGTTGTTTTCTGCTAAGAAGAGTCACTATTGCGCTCCCATTGCCATACACAGTGCAAATAGCACTCGCGTCTGTTCCCAGCAAGTACAGTGTATTGGACTGAAGAGAAGCTACTGTTCTGGTCAGTTTCCTAAGCAGAGTTGAACTAGATATGCCCCGTGTGTGTAGGAAGCACAGTTCTTTTGTTCTGAGCAAGCTCACTGTTCTGGCCCTATAGGAAACACAGGAGAGTAGAAGAGTGCTGTTTTCTCAAAAGCAGAGTGTGTTTCTTGCAAGGCGAGCTAGCGTTTGTTTCCCAGTCCTAAACGGAGTTGAATCCCATGCAGTTTGTGGTCCTACGAGCAAGAGTTGTTTTCTGCTAAGAAGAGTCACTATTGCGCTCCCATTGCCATACACAGTGCAAATAGCACTCGCGTCTGTTCCCAGCAAGTACAGTGTATTGGACTGAAGAGAAGCTACTGTTCTGGTCAGTTTCCTAAGCAGAGTTGAACTAGATATGCCCCGTGTGTGTAGGAAGCACAGTTTTTTTGTTCTGAGCAAGCTCACTGTTCTGGCCCTATAGGAAACACAGGAGAGTAGAAGAGTGCTGTTTTCTCAAAAGCAGAGTGTGTTTCTTGCAAGGCGAGCTAGCGTTTGTTTCCCAGTCCTAAACGGAGTTGAATCCCATGCAGTTTGTGGTCCTACGAGCAAGAGTTGTTTTCTGCTTAGAAGAGTCACTATTGCGCTCCCATTGCCATACACAGTGCAAATAGCACTCGCGTCTGTTCCCAGCAAGTACAGTGTATTGGACTGAAGAGAAGCTACTGTTCTGGTCAGTTTCCTAAGCAGAGTTGAACTAGATATGCCCCGTGTGTGTAGGAAGCACAGTTCTTTTGTTCTGAGCAAGCTCACTGTTCTGGCCCTATAGGAAACACAGGAGAGTAGAAGAGTGCTGTTTTCTCAAAAGCAGAGTGTGTTCCTTGCAAGGCGAGCTAGCGTTTGCTTCCCAGTTCTAAAGGGAGTTGAATCCCATGCAGATTCTGGTCCTACGAGCAAGAGTTGTTTTCTGCTAAGAAGAGTCACTATTGCGCTCCCATTGCCATACACAGTGCAAATAGCACTCGCGTCTGTTCCCAGCAAGTACAGTGTATTGGACTGAAGAGAAGCTACTGTTCTGGTCAGTTTCCTAAGCAGAGTTGAACTAGATATGCCCCGTGTGTGTAGGAAGCACAGTTGTTTTGTTCTGAGGAAGCTCACTGTTCTGGCCCTATAGGAAACACAGGAGAGTAGAAGAGTGCTGTTTTCTCAAAAGCAGAGTGTGTTTCTTGCAAGGCGAGCTAGCGTTTGTTTCCCAGTCCTAAACGGAGTTGAATCCCATGCAGTTTGTGGTCCTAAGAGCAAGAGTTGTTTTCTGCTAAGAAGAGTCACTATTGTGCTCCCATTGCCATACACAGTGCAAATAGCACTCGCGTCTGTTCCCAGCAAGTACAGTGTATTGGACTGAAGAGAAGCTACTGTTCTGGTCAGTTTCCTAAGCAGAGTTGAACTAGATATGCCCCGTGTGTGTAGGAAGCACAGTTTTTTTGTTCTGAGCAAGCTCACTGTTCTGGCCCTATAGGAAAAACAGGAGAGTAGAAGAGTGCTGTTTTCTCAAAAGCAGAGTGTGTTTCTTGCAAGGCGAGCTAGCGTTTGCTTCCCAGTCCTAAACGGAGTTGAATCCCATGCAGATTCTGGTCCTACGAGCAAGAGTTGTTTTCTGCTTAGAAGAGTCACTATTGCGCTCCCATTGCCATACACAGTGCAAATAGCACTCGCGTCTGTTCCCAGCAAGTACAGTGTATGGGACTGAAGAGAAGCTACTGTTCTGGTCAGTTTCCTAAGCAGAGTTGAACTAGATATGCCCCGTGTGTGTAGGAAGCACAGTTGTTTTGTTCTGAGCAAGCTCACTGTTCTGGCCCTATAGGAAACACAGGAGAGTAGAAGAGTGCTGTTTTCTCAAAAGCAGAGTGTGTTCCTTGCAAGGCGAGCTAGCGTTTGCTTCCCAGTCCTAAACGGAGTTGAATCCCATGGAGATTCTGGTCCTACGAGCAAGAGTTGTTTTCTGCTAAGAAGAGTCACTATTGCGCTCCCATTGCCATACACAGTGCAAATAGCACTCGCGTCTGTTCCCAGCAAGTACAGTGTATTGGACTGAAGAGAAGCTACTGTTCTGGTCAGTTTCCTAAGCAGAGTTGAACTAGATATGCCCCGTGTGTGTAGGAAGCACAGTTCTTTTGTTCTGAGCAAGCTCACTGTTCTGGCCCTATAGGAAACACAGGAGAGTAGAAGAGTGCTGTTTTCTCAAAAGCAGAGTGTGTTTCTTGCAAGGCGAGCTAGCGTTTGTTTCCCAGTCCTAAACGGAGTTGAATCCCATGCAGTTTGTGGTCCTACGAGCAAGAGTTGTTTTCTGCTAAGAAGAGTCACTATTGCGCTCCCATTGCCATACACAGTGCAAATAGCACTCGCGTCTGTTCCCAGCAAGTACAGTGTATTGGACTGAAGAGAAGCTACTGTTCTGGTCAGTTTCCTAAGCAGAGTTGAACTAGATATGCCCCGTGTGTGTAGGAAGCACAGTTTTTTTGTTCTGAGCAAGCTCACTGTTCTGGCCCTATAGGAAACACAGGAGAGTAGAAGAGTGCTGTTTTCTCAAAAGCAGAGTGTGTTTCTTGCAAGGCGAGCTAGCGTTTGTTTCCCAGTCCTAAACGGAGTTGAATCCCATGCAGTTTCTGGTCCTACGAGCAAGAGTTGTTTTCTGCTTAGAAGAGTCACTATTGCGCTCCCATTGCCATACACAGTGCAAATAGCACTCGCGTCTGTTCCCAGCAAGTACAGTGTATTGGACTGAAGAGAAGCTACTGTTCTGGTCAGTTTCCTAAGCAGAGTTGAACTAGATATGCCCCGTGTGTGTAGGAAGCACAGTTGTTTTGTTCTGAGGAAGCTCACTGTTCTGGCCCTATAGGAAACACAGGAGAGTAGAAGAGTGCTGTTTTCTCAAAAGCAGAGTGTGTTTCTTGCAAGGCGAGCTAGCGTTTGTTTCCCAGTCCTAAACGGAGTTGAATCCCATGCAGTTTCTGGTCCTACGAGCAAGAGTTGTTTTCTGCTAAGAAGAGTCACTATTGCGCTCCCATTGCCATACACAGTGCAAATAGCACTCGCGTCTGTTCCCAGCAAGTACAGTGTATTGGACTGAAGAGAAGCTACTGTTCTGGTCAGTTTCCTAAGCAGAGTTGAACTAGATATGCCCCGTGTGTGTAGGAAGCACAGTTTTTTTGTTCTGAGCAAGCTCACTGTTCTGGCCCTATAGGAAACACAGGAGAGTAGAAGAGTGCTGTTTTCTCAAAAGCAGAGTGTGTTTCTTGCAAGGCGAGCTAGCGTTTGCTTCCCAGTCCTAAACGGAGTTGAATCCCATGCAGTTTCCGGTCCTACGAGCAAGAGTTGTTTTCTGCTTAGAAGAGTCACTATTGCGCTCCCATTGCCATACACAGTGCAAATAGCACTCGCGTCTGTTCCCAGCAAGTACAGTGTATTGGACTGAAGAGAAGCTACTGTTCTGGTCAGTTTCCTAAGCAGAGTTGAACTAGATATGGCCCGTGTGTGTAGGAAGCACAGTTCTTTTGTTCTGAGCAAGCTCACTGTTCTGGCCCTATAGGAAACACAGGAGAGTAGAAGAGTGCTGTTTTCTCAAAAGCAGAGTGTGTTTCTTGCAAGGCGAGCTAGCGTTTGTTTCCCAGTCCTAAACGGAGTTGAATCCCATGCAGATTCCGGTCCTACGAGCAAGAGTTGTTTTCTGCTAAGAAGAGTCACCATTGCGCTCCCATTGCCATACACAGTGCAAATAGCACTCGCGTCTGTTCCCAGCAAGTACAGTGTATTGGACTGAAGAGAAGCTACTGTTCTGGTCAGTTTCCTAAGCAGAGTTGAACTAGATATGCCCCGTGTGTGTAGGAAGCACAGTTCTTTTGTTCTGAGCAAGCTCACTGTTCTGGCCCTATAGGAAACACAGGAGAGTAGAAGAGTGCTGTTTTCTCAAAAGCAGAGTGTGTTTCTTGCAAGGCGAGCTAGCGTTTGTTTCCCAGTCCTAAACGGAGTTGAATCCCATGCAGTTTGTGGTCCTACGAGCAAGAGTTGTTTTCTGCTAAGAAGAGTCACCATTGCGCTCCCATTGCCATACACAGTGCAAATAGCACTCGCGTCTGTTCCCAGCAAGTACAGTGTATTGGACTGAAGAGAAGCTACTGTTCTGGTCAGTTTCCTAAGCAGAGTTGAACTAGATATGCCCCGTGTGTGTAGGAAGCACAGTTCTTTTGTTCTGAGCAAGCTCACTGTTCTGGCCCTATAGGAAACACAGGAGAGTAGAAGAGTGCTGTTTTCTCAAAAGCAGAGTGTGTTTCTTGCAAGGCGAGCTAGCGTTTGTTTCCCAGTCCTAAACGGAGTTGAATCCCATGCAGTTTCTGGTCCTACGAGGAAGAGTTGTTTTCTGCTAAGAAGAGTCACTATTGCGCTCCCATTGCCATACACAGTGCAAATAGCACTCGCGTCTGTTCCCAGCAAGTACAGTGTATTGGACTGAAGAGAAGCTACTGTTCTGGTCAGTTTCCTAAGCAGAGTTGAACTAGATATGCCCCGTGTGTGTAGGAAGCACAGTTGTTTTGTTCTGAGCAAGCTCACTGTTCTGGCCCTATAGGAAACACAGGAGAGTAGAAGAGTGCTGTTTTCTCAAAAGCAGAGTGTGTTTCTTGCAAGGCGAGCTAGCGTTTGTTTCCCAGTCCTAAACGGAGTTGAATCCCATGCAGTTTCTGGTCCTACGAGGAAGAGTTGTTTTCTGCTCAGAAGAGTCACTATTGCGCTCCCATTGCCATACACAGTGCAAATAGCACTCGCGTCTGTTCCCAGCAAGTACAGTGTATTGGACTGAAGAGAAGCTACTGTTCTGGTCAGTTTCCTAAGCAGAGTTGAACTAGATATGCCCCGTGTGTGTAGGAAGCACAGTTTTTTTGTTCTGAGCAAGCTCACTGTTCTGGCCCTATAGGAAACACAGGAGAGTAGAAGAGTGCTGTTTTCTCAAAAGCAGAGTGTGTTTCTTGCAAGGCGAGCTAGCGTTTGTTTCCCAGTCCTAAACCGAGTTGAATCCCATGCAGTTTGTGGTCCTAAGAGCAAGAGTTGTTTTCTGCTAAGAAGAGTCACTATTGTGCTCCCATTGCCATACACAGTGCAAATAGCACTCGCGTCTGTTCCCAGCAAGTACAGTGTATTGGACTGAAGAGAAGCTACTGTTCTGGTCAGTTTCCTAAGCAGAGTTGAACTAGATATGCCCCGTGTGTGTAGGAAGCACAGTTTTTTTGTTCTGAGCAAGCTCACTGTTCTGGCCCTATAGGAAACACAGGAGAGTAGAAGAGTGCTGTTTTCTCAAAAGCAGAGTGTGTTTCTTGCAAGGCGAGCTAGCGTTTGCTTCCCAGTCCTAAACGGAGTTGAATCCCATGCAGATTCCGGTCCTACGAGCAAGAGTTGTTTTCTGCTTAGAAGAGTCACTATTGCGCTCCCATTGCCAATACACAGTGCAAATAGCACTCGCGTCTGTTCCCAGCAAGTACAGTGTATTGGACTGAAGAGAAGCTACTGTTCTGGTCAGTTTCCTAAGCAGAGGTTGAACTAGATATGCCCCGTGTGTGTAGGAAGCACAGTTGTTTTGTTCTGAGGAAGCTCACTGTTCTGGCCCTATAGGAAAACACAGGAGAGTAGAAGAGTGCTGTTTTCTCAAAAGCAGAGTGTGTTTCTTGCAAGGCGAGCTAGCGTTTGTTTCCCAGTCCTAAACGGAGTTGAATCCCATGCAGTTTCTGGTCCCTACGAGCAAGAGTTGTTTTCTGCTAAGAAGAGTCACTATTGCGCTCCCATTGCCATACACAGTGCAAATAGCACTCGCGTCTGTTCCCAGCAAGTACAGTGTATTGGACTGAAGAGAAGCTACTGTTCTGGTCAGTTTTCCTAAGCAGAGTTGAACTAGATATGCCCCGTGTTGTGTAGGAAGCACAGTTTTTTTGTTCTGAGCAAGCTCACTGTTCTGGCCCTATAGGAAACACAGGAGAGTAGAAGAGTGCTGTTTTCTCAAAAGCAGAGTGTGTTTCTTGCAAGGCGAGCTAGCGTTTGCTTCCCAGTCCTAAACGGAGTTGAATCCCATGCAGTTTCCGGTCCTACGAGCCAAGAGTTGTTTTCTGCTTAGAAGAGTCACTATTGCGCTCCCATTGCCATACACAGTGCAAATAGCACTCGCGTCTGTTCCCAGCAAGTACAGTGTATTGGACTGAAGAGAAGCTACTGTTCTGGTCAGTTTCCTAAGCAGAGTTGAACTAGATATGGCCCGTGTGTGTAGGAAGCACAGTTTCTTTTTGTTCTGAGCAAGCTCACTGTTCTGGCCCTATAGGAAACACAGGAGAGTAGAAGAGTGCTGTTTTCTCAAAAGCAGAGTGTGTTTCTTGCAAGGCGAGCTAGCGTTTGTTTCCCAGTCCTAAACGGAGTTGAATCCCATGCAGATTCCGGTCCTACGAGCACGAGATGTTTTCTGCTAAGAAGAGTCACCATTGCGCTCCCCATTGCCAGTACACAGTGCAAATAGCACTCGCGTCTGTTCCCAGCAAGTACAGTGTATTGGACTGAAGAGAAGCTACTGTTCTGGTCAGTTTCCTAAGCAGAGTTGAACTAGATATTGCCCCGTGTGTGTAGGAAGCACAGTTCTTTTGTTCTGAGCAAGCTCACTGTTCTGGCCCTATAGGAAACACAGGAGAGTAGAAGAGTGCTGTTTTCTCAAAAGCAGAGTGTGTTTCTTGCAAGGCGAGCTAGCGTTTGTTTCCCAGTCCTAAACGGGAGTTGAATCCCATGCAGTTTGTGGTCCTACGAGCAAGAGTTGTTTTCTGCTAAGAAGAGTCACCATTGCACTCCCATTGCCATACACAGTGCAAATAGCACTCGCGTCTGTTCCCAGCAAGTACAGTGTATTGGACTGAAGAGAAGCTACTGTTCTGGTCAGTTTCCTAAGCAGAGTTGAACTAGATATGCCCCGTGTGTGTAGGAAGCACAGTTCTTTTGTTCTGAGCAAGCTCACTGTTCTGGCCCTATAGGAAACACAGGAGAGTAGAAGAGTGCTGTTTTTCTCAAGAAGCAGAGTGTGTTTCTTGCAAGTGCGAGCTAGCGTTTGTTTCCCAGTCCTAAACGGAGTTGAATCCCATGCAGTTTCTGGTCCTACGAGGAAGAGTTGTTTTCTGCTAAGAAGAGTCACTATTGCGCTCACCATTGCCATACACAGTGCAAATAGCACTCGCGTCTGTTCCCAAGCAAGTACAGTGTATTGGACTGAAGAGAAGCTACTGTTCTGGTCAGTTTCCTAAGCAGAGTTGAACTAGATATGCCCCGTGTGTGTAGGAAGCACAGTTGTTTTGTTCTGAGCAAGCTCACTGTTCTGGCCTATAGGAAACACAGGAGAGTAGAAGAGTGCTGTTTTCTCAAAAGCAGAGTGTGTTTCTTGCAAGAGCGAGCTAGCGTTTGTTTCCCAGTCCTAAACGGAGTTGAATCCCATGCAGTTTCTGGTCCTACGAGGAAGAGTTGTTTTCTGCTCAGAGGTAGTCACTATTGCGCTCCCATTGCCATACTCAGTGCAAATAGCACTCGCGTCTGTTCCAGCAAGTACAGTGTATTGGACTGAAGAGAAGCTACTGTTCTGGTCAGTTTCCTAAGCAGAGTTGAACTAGATATGCCCCGTGTGTGTAGGGAAGCACAGTTTTTTTGTTCTGAGCAAGCTCACTGTTCTGGCCTATAGGAACACAGGAGAGTAGAAGAGTGCTGTTTTCTCAAAGCAGAGTGTGTTTCTTGCAAGGCTGAGCTAGCGTTTGTTTCCCAGGTCCTAAACCGAGTTGAATCCCATGCAGTTTGTGGTCCTAAGAGCAAGAGTTGTTTTCTTGCTAAGAAGAGTCACTATTGTGCTCGCCATTGCCATACACAGTGCAAATAGCACTCGCGTCTGTTCCCGAGCAAGTACAGTGTATTGGACTGAAGAGAAGCTACTGTTCTGGTCAGTTTCCTAAGCAGAGTTGAACTAGATATGCCCCGTGTGTGTAGGAAGCACAGTTTTTTTGTTCTGAGCAAGCTCACTGTTTCTGGCCCTATAGGAAACACAGGAGAGTAGAAGAGTGCTGTTTTCCTCAAAAGCAGAGTGTGTTTCTTGCAAGGCGAGCTAGCGTTTGCTTCCACAGTCCTAAACGGAGTTGAATCCCATGCAGATTCCGGTCCTACGAGCAAGAGTTGTTTTCTGCTTAGAAGAGTCGCCATACACAGTGCAAATAGCACTCGCGTCTGTTCCCAGCAAGTACAGTGTATTGGACTGAAGAGAAGCTACTGTTCTGGTCAGTTTCCTAAGCAGAGTTGAACTAGATATGCCCCGTGTGTGTAGGAAGCACAGTTGTTTTGTTCTGAGGAAGCTCACTGTTCTGGCCCTATAGGAAACACAGGAGAGTAGAAGAGTGCTGTTTTCTCAAAAGCAGAGTGTGTTTCTTGCAAGGCGAGCTAGCGTTTGTTTCCCAGTCCTAAACGGAGTTGAATCCCATGCAGTTTCTGGTCCTACGAGCAAGAGTTGTTTTCTGCTAAGAAGAGTCACTATTGCGCTCCCATTGCCATACACAGTGCAAATAGCACTCGCGTCTGTTCCCAGCAAGTACAGTGTATTGGACTGAAGAGAAGCTACTGTTATGGTCAGTTTCCTAAGCAGAGTTGAACTAGATATGCCCCGTGTGTGTAGGAAGCACAGTTCTTTTGTTCTGAGCAAGCTCACTGTTCTGGCCCTATAGGAAACACAGGAGAGTAGAAGAGTGCTGTTTTCTCAAAAGCAGAGTGTGTTTCTTGCAAGGCGAGCTAGCGTTTGTTTCCCAGTCCTAAACGGAGTTGAATCCCATGCAGTTTCTGGTCCTACGAGCAAGAGTTGTTTTCTGCTAAGAAGAGTCACTATTGTGCTCCCATTGCCATACACAGTGCAAATAGCACTCGCGTCTGTTCCCAGCAAGTACAGTGTATTGGACTGAAGAGAAGCTACTGTTCTGGTCAGTTTCCTAAGCAGAGTTGAACTAGATATGACCCGTGTGTGTAGGAAGCACAGTTTTTTTGTTCTGAGCAAGCTCACTGTTCTGGCCCTATAGGAAACACAGGAGAGTAGAAGAGTGCTGTTTTCTCAAAAGCAGAGTGTGTTTCTTGCAAGGCGAGCTAGCGTTTGTTTCCCAGTCCTAAACGGAGTTGAATCCCATGCAGTTTCTGGTCCTACGAGCAAGAGTTGTTTTCTGCTAAGAAGAGTCACTATTGCGCTCCCATTGCCATACACAGTGCAAATAGCACTCGCGTCTGTTCCCAGCAAGTACAGTGTATTGGACTGAAGAGAAGCTACTGTTCTGGTCAGTTTCCTAAGCAGAGTTGAACTAGATATGCCCCGTGTGTGTAGGAAGCACAGTTCTTTTGTTCTGAGCAAGCTCACTGTTCTGGCCCTATAGGAAACACAGGAGAGTAGAAGAGTGCTGTTTTCTCAAAAGCAGAGTGTGTTTCTTGCAAGGCGAGCTAGCGTTTGTTTCCCAGTCCTAAACGGAGTTGAATCCCATGCAGTTTCTGGTCCTACGAGCAAGAGTTGTTTTCTGCTAAGAAGAGTCACTATTGCGCTCCCATTGCCATACACAGTGCAAATAGCACTCGCGTCTGTTCCCAGCATGTACAGTGTATTGGACTGAAGAGAAGGTACTGTTCTTGTCAGTTTCCTAAGCAGAGTTGAACTAGATATGCCCCGTGTGTGTAGGAAGCACAGTTCTTTTGTTCTGAGCAAGCTCACTGTTCTGGCCCTATAGGAAACACAGGAGAGTAGAAGAGTGCTGTTTTCTCAAAAGCAGAGTGTGTTTCTTGCAAGGCGAGCTAGCGTTTGTTTCCCAGTCCTAAACGGAGTTGAATCCCATGCAGTTTCTGGTCCTACGAGCAAGAGTTGTTTTCTGCTAAGAAGAGTCACTATTGAGCTCCCATTGCCATACACAGTGCAAATAGCACTCGCGTCTGTTCCCAGCAAGTACAGTGTATTGGACTGAAGAGAAGCTACTGTTCTTGTCAGTTTCCTAAGCAGAGTTGAACTAGATATGCCCCGTGTGTGTAGGAAGCACAGTTCTTTTGTTCTGAGCAAGCTCACTGTTCTGGCCCTATAGGAAACACAGGAGAGTAGAAGAGTGCTGTTTTCTCAAAAGCAGAGTGTGTTTCTTGCAAGGCGAGCTAGCGTTTGTTTCCCAGTCCTAAACGGAGTTGAATCCCATGCAGTTTCTGGTCCTACAAGCAAGAATTGTTTTCTGCTAAGAAGAGTCACTATTGCGCTCCCATTGCCATACACAGTGCAAATAGCACTCGCGTCTGTTCCCAGCAAGTACAGTGTATTGGACTGAAGAGAAGCTACTGTTCTGGTCAGTTTCCTAAGCAGAGTTCAACTAGATATGCCCCGTGTGTGTAGGAAGCACAGTTCTTTTGTTCTGAGCAAGCTCACTGTTCTGGCTCTATAGGAAACACAGGAGAGTAGAAGAGTGCTGTTTTCTCAAAAGCAGAGTGTGTTTCTTGCAAGGCGAGCTAGCGTTTGTTTCCCAGTCCTAAACGGAGTAGAATCCCATGCAGTTTCTGGTCCTACGAGCAAGAGTTGTTTTCTGCTAAGAAGAGTCACTATTGTGCTCCCATTGCCATACACAGTGCAAATAGCACTCGCGTCTGTTCCCAGCAAGTACAGTGTATTGGACTGAAGAGAAGCTACTGTTCTGGTCAGTTTCCTAAGCAGAGTTGAACTAGATATGCCCCGTGTGTGTAGGAAGCACAGTTCTTTTTTTCTGAGCAAGCTCACTGTTCTGGCCCTATAGGAAACACAGGAGAGTAGAAGAGTGCTGTTTTCTCAAAAGCAGAGTGTGTTTCTTGCAAGGCGAGCTAGCGTTTGCTTCCCAGTCCTAAACGGAGTTGAATCCCATGCAGATTCTGGTCCTATGAGCAAGAGTTGTTTTCTGCTAAGAAGAGTCACTATTGCGCTCCCATTGCCATACACAGTGCAAATAGCACTCGCGTCTGTTCCCAGCAAGTACAGTGTATTGGACTGAAGAGAAGCTACTGTTCTGGTCAGTTTCCTAAGCAGAGTTGAACTAGATATGCCCCGTGTGTGTAGGAAGCACAGTTCTTTTGTTCTGAGCAAGCTCACTGTTCTGGCCCTATAGGAAACACAGGAGAGTAGAAGAGTGCTGTTTTCTCAAAAGCAGAGTGTGTTTCTTGCAAGGCGAGCTAGCGTTTGTTTCCCAGTCCTAAACGGAGTTGAATCCCATGCAGTTTCTGGTCCTACGAGCAAGAGTTGTTTTCTGCTTAGAAGAGTCACTATTGCGCTCCCATTGCCATACACAGTGCAAATAGCACTCGCGTCTGTTCCCAGCAAGTACAGTGTATTGGACTGAAGAGAAGCTACTGTTCTGGTCAGTTTCCTAAGCAGAGTTGAACTAGATATGCCCCGTGTGTGTAGGAAGCACAGTTGTTTTGTTCTGAGGAAGCTCACTGTTCTGGCCCTATAGGAAACACAGGAGAGTAGAAGAGTGCTGTTTTCTCAAAAGCAGAGTGTGTTTCTTGCAAGGCGAGCTAGCGTTTGTTTCCCAGTCCTAAACGGAGTTGAATCCCATGCAGTTTCTGGTCCTACGAGCAAGAGTTGTTTTCTGCTAAGAAGAGTCACTATTGCGCTCCCATTGCCATACACAGTGCAAATAGCACTCGCGTCTGTTCCCAGCAAGTACAGTGTATTGGACTGAAGAGAAGCTACTGTTCTGGTCAGTTTCCTAAGCAGAGTTGAACTAGATATGCCCCGTGTGTGTAGGAAGCACAGTTCTTTTGTTCTGAGCAAGCTCACTGTTCTGGCCCTATAGGAAACACAGGAGAGTAGAAGAGTGCTGTTTTCTCAAAAGCAGAGTGTGTTTCTTGCAAGGCGAGCTAGCGTTTGTTTCCCAGTCCTAAACGGAGTTGAATCCCATGCAGTTTCTGGTCCTACGAGCAAGAGTTGTTTTCTGCTAAGAAGAGTCACTATTGCGCTCCCATTGCCATACACAGTGCAAATAGCACTCGCGTCTGTTCCCAGCAAGTACAGTGTATTGGACTGAAGAGAAGCTACTGTTCTGGTCAGTTTCCTAAGCAGAGTTGAACTAGATATGCCCCGTGTGTGTAGGAAGCACAGTTCTTTTGTTCTGAGCAAGCTCACTGTTCTGGCCCTATAGGAAACACAGGAGAGTAGAAGAGTGCTGTTTTCTCAAAAGCAGAGTGTGTTTCTTGCAAGGCGAGCTAGCGTTTGTTTCCCAGTCCTAAACGGAGTTGAATCCCATGCAGTTTCTGGTCCTACGAGCAAGAGTTGTTTTCTGCTAAGAAGAGTCACTATTGCGCTCCCATTGCCATACACAGTGCAAATAGCACTCGCGTCTGTTCCCAGCAAGTACAGTGTATTGGACTGAAGAGAAGCTACTGTTCTGGTCAGTTTCCTAAGCAGAGTTGAACTAGATATGCCCCGTGTGTGTAGGAAGCACAGTTTTTTTGTTCTGAGCAAGCTCACTGTTATGGCCCTATAGGAAACACAGGAGAGTAGAAGAGTGCTGTTTTCTCAAAAGCAAGTGTGTTTTTTGCAAGGCGAGCTAGCGTTTGTTTCCCAGTCCTAAACGGAGTTGAATCCCATGCAGTTTCTGGTCCTACGAGCAAGAGTTGTTTTCTGCTAAGAAGAGTCACTATTGCGCTCCCATTGCCATACACAGTGCAAATAGCACTCGCGTCTGTTCCCAGCAAGTACAGTGTATTGGACTGAAGAGAAGCTACTGTTCTTGTCAGTTTCCTAAGCAGAGTTGAACTAGATATGCCCCGTGTGTGTAGGAAGCACAGTTCTTTTGTTCTGAGCAAGCTCACTGTTCTGGCCCTATAGGAAACACAGGAGAGTAGAAGAGTGCTGTTTTCTCAAAAGCAGAGTGTGTTTCTTGCAAGGCGAGCTAGCGTTTGTTTCCCAGTCCTAAACGGAGTTGAATCCCATGCAGTTTCTGGTCCTACGAGGAAGAGTTGTTTTCTGCTAAGAAGAGTCACTATTGCGCTCCCATTGCCATACACAGTGCAAATAGCACTCGCGTCTGTTCCCAGCAAGTACAGTGTATTGGACTGAAGAGAAGCTACTGTTCCGGTCAGTTTCCTAAGCAGAGTTGAACTAGATATGCCCCGTGTGTGTAGGAAGCACAGTTCTTTTTTTCTGAGCAAGCTCACTGTTCTGGCCCTATAGGAAACACAGGAGAGTAGAAGAGTGCTGTTTTCTCAAAAGCAGAGTGTGTTTCTTGCAAGGCGAGCTAGCGTTTGTTTCCCAGTCCTAAACGGAGTTGAATCCCATGCAGTTTCTGGTCCTACGAGCAAGAGTTGTTTTCTGCTAAGAAGAGTCACTATTGCGCTCCCATTGCCATACACAGTGCAAATAGCACTCGCGTCTGTTCCCAGCAAGTACAGTGTATTGGACTGAAGAGAAGCTACTGTTCTGGTCAGTTTCCTAAGCAGAGTTGAACTAGATATGCCCCGTGTGTGTAGGAAGCACAGTTTTTTTGTTCTGAGCAAGCTCACTGTTCTGGCCCTATAGGAAACACAGGAGAGTAGAAGAGTGCTGTTTTCTCAAAAGCAGAGTGTGTTTCTTGCAAGGCGAGCTAGCGTTTGTTTCCCAGTCCTAAACGGAGTTGAATCCCATGCAGTTTCTGGTCCTACGAGCAAGAGTTGTTTTCTGCTAAGAAGAGTCACTATTGCGCTCCCATTGCCATACACAGTGCAAATAGCACTCGCGTCTGTTCCCAGCAAGTACAGTGTATTGGACTGAAGAGAAGCTACTGTTCTGGTCAGTTTCCTAAGCAGAGTTGAACTAGATATGCCCCGTGTGTGTAGGAAGCACAGTTCTTTTGTTCTGAGCAAGCTCACTGTTCTGGCCCTATAGGAAACACAGGAGAGTAGAAGAGTGCTGTTTTCTCAAAAGCAGAGTGTGTTTCTTGCAAGGCGAGCTAGCGTTTGTTTCCCAGTCCTAAACGGAGTTGAATCCCATGCAGTTTCTGGTCCTACGAGCAAGAGTTGTTTTCTGCTAAGAAGAGTCACTATTGCGCTCCCATTGCCATACACAGTGCAAATAGCACTCGCGTCTGTTCCCAGCAAGTACAGTGTATTGGACTGAAGAGAAGCTACTGTTCTGGTCAGTTTCCTAAGCAGAGTTGAACTAGATATGCCCCGTGTGTGTAGGAAGCACAGTTCTTTTGTTCTGAGCAAGCTCACTGTTCTGGCCCTATAGGAAACACAGGAGAGTAGAAGAGTGCTGTTTTCTCAAAAGCAGAGTGTGTTTCTTGCAAGGCGAGCTAGCGTTTGTTTCCCAGTCCTAAACGGAGTTGAATCCCATGCAGTATCTGGTCCTACGAGCAAGAGTTGTTTTCTGCTAAGAAGAGTCACTATTGCGCTCCCATTGCCATACACAGTGCAAATAGCACTCGCGTCTGTTCCCAGCAAGTACAGTGTATTGGACTGAAGAGAAGCTACTGTTCTGGTCAGTTTCCTAAGCAGAGTTGAACTAGATATGCCCCGTGTGTGTAGGAAGCACAGTTCTTTTGTTCTGAGCAAGCTCACTGTTCTGGCCCTATAGGAAACACAGGAGAGTAGAAGAGTGCTGTTTTCTCAAAAGCAGAGTGTGTTTCTTGCAAGGCGAGCTAGCGTTTGTTTCCCAGTCCTAAACGGAGTTGAATCCCATGCAGTTTCTGGTCCTACGAGGAAGAGTTGTTTTCTGCTAAGAAGAGTCACTATTGCGCTCCCATTGCCATACACAGTGCAAATAGCACTCGCGTCTGTTCCCAGCAAGTACAGTGTATTGGACTGAAGAGAAGCTACTGTTCTGGTCAGTTTCCTAAGCAGAGTTGAACTAGATATGCCCCGTGTGTGTAGGAAGCACAGTTCTTTTGTTCTGAGCAAGCTCACTGTTCTGGCCCTATAGGAAACACAGGAGAGTAGAAGAGTGCTGTTTTCTCAAAAGCAGAGTGTGTTTCTTGCAAGGCGAGCTAGCGTTTGTTTCCCAGTCCTAAACGGAGTTGAATCCCATGCAGTTTCTGGTCCTACGAGGAAGAGTTGTTTTCTGCTCAGAAGAGTCACTATTGCGCTCCCATTGCCATACACAGTGCAAATAGCACTCGCGTCTGTTCCCAGCAAGTACAGTGTATTGGACTGAAGAGAAGCTACTGTTCTGGTCAGTTTCCTAAGCAGAGTTGAACTAGATATGCCCCGTGTGTGTAGGAAGCACAGTTTTTTTGTTCTGAGCAAGCTCACTGTTCTGGCCCTATAGGAAACACAGGAGAGTAGAAGAGTGCTGTTTTCTCAAAAGCAGAGTGTGTTTCTTGCAAGGCGAGCTAGCGTTTGTTTCCCAGTCCTAAACCGAGTTGAATCCCATGCAGTTTGTGGTCCTAAGAGCAAGAGTTGTTTTCTGCTAAGAAGAGTCACTATTGTGCTCCCATTGCCATACACAGTGCAAATAGCACTCGCGTCTGTTCCCAGCAAGTACAGTGTATTGGACTGAAGAGAAGCTACTGTTCTGGTCAGTTTCCTAAGCAGAGTTGAACTAGATATGCCCCGTGTGTGTAGGAAGCACAGTTTTTTTGTTCTGAGCAAGCTCACTGTTCTGGCCCTATAGGAAACACAGGAGAGTAGAAGAGTGCTGTTTTCTCAAAAGCAGAGTGTGTTTCTTGCAAGGCGAGCTAGCGTTTGCTTCCCAGTCCTAAACGGAGTTGAATCCCATGCAGATTCCGGTCCTACGAGCAAGAGTTGTTTTCTGCTTAGAAGAGTCACTATTGCGCTCCCATTGCCATACACAGTGCAAATAGCACTCGCGTCTGTTCCCAGCAAGTACAGTGTATGGGACTGAAGAGAAGCTACTGTTCTGGTCAGTTTCCTAAGCAGAGTTGAACTAGATATGCCCCGTGTGTGTAGGAAGCACAGTTGTTTTGTTCTGAGCAAGCTCACTGTTCTGGCCCTATAGGAAACACAGGAGAGTAGAAGAGTGCTGTTTTCTCAAAAGCAGAGTGTGTTCCTTGCAAGGCGAGCTAGCGTTTGCTTCCCAGTCCTAAACGGAGTTGAATCCCATGGAGATTCTGGTCCTACGAGCAAGAGTTGTTTTCTGCTAAGAAGAGTCACTATTGCGCTCCCATTGCCATACACAGTGCAAATAGCACTCGCGTCTGTTCCCAGCAAGTACAGTGTATTGGACTGAAGAGAAGCTACTGTTCTGGTCAGTTTCCTAAGCAGAGTTGAACTAGATATGCCCCGTGTGTGTAGGAAGCACAGTTCTTTTGTTCTGAGCAAGCTCACTGTTCTGGCCCTATAGGAAACACAGGAGAGTAGAAGAGTGCTGTTTTCTCAAAAGCAGAGTGTGTTTCTTGCAAGGCGAGCTAGCGTTTGTTTCCCAGTCCTAAACGGAGTAGAATCCCATGCAGTTTCTGGTCCTACGAGCAAGAGTTGTTTTCTGCTAAGAAGAGTCACTATTGCGCTCCCATTGCCATACACAGTGCAAATAGCACTCGCGTCTGTTCCCAGCAAGTACAGTGTATTGGACTGAAGAGAAGCTACTGTTCTGGTCAGTTTCCTAAGCAGAGTTGAACTAGATATGCCCCGTGTGTGTAGGAAGCACAGTTCTTTTGTTCTGAGCAAGCTCACTGTTCTGGCCCTATAGGAAACACAGGAGAGTAGAAGAGTGCTGTTTTCTCAAAAGCAGAGTGTGTTTCTTGCAAGGCGAGCTAGCGTTTGTTTCCCAGTCCTAAACGGAGTTGAATCCCATGCAGTTTGTGGTCCTACGAGCAAGAGTTGTTTTCTGCTAAGAAGAGTCACTATTGTGCTCCCATTGCCATACACAGTGCAAATAGCACTCGCGTCTGTTCCCAGCAAGTACAGTGTATTGGACTGAAGAGAAGCTACTGTTCTGGTCAGTTTCCTAAGCAGAGTTGAACTAGATATGCCCCGTGTGTGTAGGAAGCACAGTTTTTTTGTTCTGAGCAAGCTCACTGTTCTGGCCCTATAGGAAACACAGGAGAGTAGAAGAGTGCTGTTTTCTCAAAAGCAGAGTGTGTTTCTTGCAAGGCGAGCTAGCGTTTGTTTCCCAGTCCTAAACGGAGTTGAATCCCATGCAGTTTGTGGTCCTACGAGCAAGAGTTGTTTTCTGCTTAGAAGAGTCACTATTGCGCTCCCATTGCCATACACAGTGCAAATAGCACTCGCGTCTGTTCCCAGCAAGTACAGTGTATTGGACTGAAGAGAAGCTACTGTTCTGGTCAGTTTCCTAAGCAGAGTTGAACTAGATATGCCCCGTGTGTGTAGGAAGCACAGTTCTTTTGTTCTGAGCAAGCTCACTGTTCTGGCCCTATAGGAAACACAGGAGAGTAGAAGAGTGCTGTTTTCTCAAAAGCAGAGTGTGTTCCTTGCAAGGCGAGCTAGCGTTTGCTTCCCAGTTCTAAAGGGAGTTGAATCCCATGCAGATTCTGGTCCTACGAGCAAGAGTTGTTTTCTGCTAAGAAGAGTCACTATTGCGCTCCCATTGCCATACACAGTGCAAATAGCACTCGCGTCTGTTCCCAGCAAGTACAGTGTATTGGACTGAAGAGAAGCTACTGTTCTGGTCAGTTTCCTAAGCAGAGTTGAACTAGATATGCCCCGTGTGTGTAGGAAGCACAGTTGTTTTGTTCTGAGGAAGCTCACTGTTCTGGCCCTATAGGAAACACAGGAGAGTAGAAGAGTGCTGTTTTCTCAAAAGCAGAGTGTGTTTCTTGCAAGGCGAGCTAGCGTTTGTTTCCCAGTCCTAAACGGAGTTGAATCCCATGCAGTTTGTGGTCCTAAGAGCAAGAGTTGTTTTCTGCTAAGAAGAGTCACTATTGTGCTCCCATTGCCATACACAGTGCAAATAGCACTCGCGTCTGTTCCCAGCAAGTACAGTGTATTGGACTGAAGAGAAGCTACTGTTCTGGTTAGTTTCCTAAGCAGAGTTCAACTAGATATGCCCCGTGTGTGTAGGAAGCACAGTTTTTTTGTTCTGAGCAAGCTCACTGTTCTGGCCCTATAGGAAACACAGGAGAGTAGAAGAGTGCTGTTTTCTCAAAAGCAGAGTGTGTTTCTTGCAAGGCGAGCTAGCGTTTGCTTCCCAGTCCTAAACGGAGTTGAATCCCATGCAGATTCCGGTCCTACGAGCAAGAGTTGTTTTCTGCTTAGAAGAGTCACTATTGCGCTCCCATTGCCATACACAGTGCAAATAGCACTCGCGTCTGTTCCCAGCAAGTACAGTGTATGGGACTGAAGAGAAGCTACTGTTCTGGTCAGTTTCCTAAGCAGAGTTGAACTAGATATGCCCCGTGTGTGTAGGAAGCACAGTTCTTTTGTTCTGAGCAAGCTCACTGTTCTGGCCCTATAGGAAACACAGGAGAGTAGAAGAGTGCTGTTTTCTCAAAAGCAGAGTGTGTTTCTTGCAAGGCGAGCTAGCGTTTGTTTCCCAGTCCTAAACGGAGTTGAATCCCATGCAGTTTCTGGTCCTACGAGCAAGAGTTGTTTTCTGCTAAGAAGAGTCACTATTGCGCTCCCATTGCCATACACAGTGCAAATAGCACTCGCGTCTGTTCCCAGCAAGTACAGTGTATTGGACTGAAGAGAAGCTACTGTTCTGGTCAGTTTCCTAAGCAGAGTTGAACTAGATATGCCCCGTGTGTGTAGGAAGCACAGTTTTTTTGTTCTGAGCAAGCTCACTGTTATGGCCCTATAGGAAACACAGGAGAGTAGAAGAGTGCTGTTTTCTCAAAAGCAAGTGTGTTTTTTGCAAGGCGAGCTAGCGTTTGTTTCCCAGTCCTAAACGGAGTTGAATCCCATGCAGTTTCTGGTCCTACGAGCAAGAGTTGTTTTCTGCTAAGAAGAGTCACTATTGCGCTCCCATTGCCATACACAGTGCAAATAGCACTCGCGTCTGTTCCCAGCAAGTACAGTGTATTGGACTGAAGAGAAGCTACTGTTCTTGTCAGTTTCCTAAGCAGAGTTGAACTAGATATGCCCCGTGTGTGTAGGAAGCACAGTTCTTTTGTTCTGAGCAAGCTCACTGTTCTGGCCCTATAGGAAACACAGGAGAGTAGAAGAGTGCTGTTTTCTCAAAAGCAGAGTGTGTTTCTTGCAAGGCGAGCTAGCGTTTGTTTCCCAGTCCTAAACGGAGTAGAATCCCATGCAGTTTCTGGTCCTACGAGCAAGAGTTGTTTTCTGCTAAGAAGAGTCACTATTGCGCTCCCATTGCCATACACAGTGCAAATAGCACTCGCGTCTGTTCCCAGCAAGTACAGTGTATTGGACTGAAGAGAAGCTACTGTTCCGGTCAGTTTCCTAAGCAGAGTTGAACTAGATATGCCCCGTGTGTGTAGGAAGCACAGTTCTTTTTTTCTGAGCAAGCTCACTGTTCTGGCCCTATAGGAAACACAGGAGAGTAGAAGAGTGCTGTTTTCTCAAAAGCAGAGTGTGTTTCTTGCAAGGCGAGCTAGCGTTTGTTTCCCAGTCCTAAACGGAGTTGAATCCCATGCAGTTTCTGGTCCTACGAGCAAGAGTTGTTTTCTGCTAAGAAGAGTCACTATTGCGCTCCCATTGCCATACACAGTGCAAATAGCACTCGCGTCTGTTCCCAGCAAGTACAGTGTATTGGACTGAAGAGAAGCTACTGTTCTGGTCAGTTTCCTAAGCAGAGTTGAACTAGATATGCCCCGTGTGTGTAGGAAGCACAGTTTTTTTGTTCTGAGCAAGCTCACTGTTCTGGCCCTATAGGAAACACAGGAGAGTAGAAGAGTGCTGTTTTCTCAAAAGCAGAGTGTGTTTCTTGCAAGGCGAGCTAGCGTTTGTTTCCCAGTCCTAAACGGAGTTGAATCCCATGCAGTTTCTGGTCCTACGAGCAAGAGTTGTTTTCTGCTAAGAAGAGTCACTATTGCGCTCCCATTGCCATACACAGTGCAAATAGCACTCGCGTCTGTTCCCAGCAAGTACAGTGTATTGGACTGAAGAGAAGCTACTGTTCTGGTCAGTTTCCTAAGCAGAGTTGAACTAGATATGCCCCGTGTGTGTAGGAAGCACAGTTCTTTTGTTCTGAGCAAGCTCACTGTTCTGGCCCTATAGGAAACACAGGAGAGTAGAAGAGTGCTGTTTTCTCAAAAGCAGAGTGTGTTTCTTGCAAGGCGAGCTAGCGTTTGTTTCCCAGTCCTAAACGGAGTTGAATCCCATGCAGTTTCTGGTCCTACGAGCAAGAGTTGTTTTCTGCTAAGAAGAGTCACTATTGCGCTCCCATTGCCATACACAGTGCAAATAGCACTCGCGTCTGTTCCCAGCAAGTACAGTGTATTGGACTGAAGAGAAGCTACTGTTCTGGTCAGTTTCCTAAGCAGAGTTGAACTAGATATGCCCCGTGTGTGTAGGAAGCACAGTTCTTTTGTTCTGAGCAAGCTCACTGTTCTGGCCCTATAGGAAACACAGGAGAGTAGAAGAGTGCTGTTTTCTCAAAAGCAGAGTGTGTTTCTTGCAAGGCGAGCTAGCGTTTGTTTCCCAGTCCTAAACGGAGTTGAATCCCATGCAGTATCTGGTCCTACGAGCAAGAGTTGTTTTCTGCTAAGAAGAGTCACTATTGCGCTCCCATTGCCATACACAGTGCAAATAGCACTCGCGTCTGTTCCCAGCAAGTACAGTGTATTGGACTGAAGAGAAGCTACTGTTCTGGTCAGTTTCCTAAGCAGAGTTGAACTAGATATGCCCCGTGTGTGTAGGAAGCACAGTTCTTTTGTTCTGAGCAAGCTCACTGTTCTGGCCCTATAGGAAACACAGGAGAGTAGAAGAGTGCTGTTTTCTCAAAAGCAGAGTGTGTTTCTTGCAAGGCGAGCTAGCGTTTGTTTCCCAGTCCTAAACGGAGTTGAATCCCATGCAGTTTCTGGTCCTACGAGGAAGAGTTGTTTTCTGCTAAGAAGAGTCACTATTGCGCTCCCATTGCCATACACAGTGCAAATAGCACTCGCGTCTGTTCCCAGCAAGTACAGTGTATTGGACTGAAGAGAAGCTACTGTTCTGGTCAGTTTCCTAAGCAGAGTTGAACTAGATATGCCCCGTGTGTGTAGGAAGCACAGTTCTTTTGTTCTGAGCAAGCTCACTGTTCTGGCCCTATAGGAAACACAGGAGAGTAGAAGAGTGCTGTTTTCTCAAAAGCAGAGTGTGTTTCTTGCAAGGCGAGCTAGCGTTTGTTTCCCAGTCCTAAACGGAGTTGAATCCCATGCAGTTTCTGGTCCTACGAGGAAGAGTTGTTTTCTGCTCAGAAGAGTCACTATTGCGCTCCCATTGCCATACACAGTGCAAATAGCACTCGCGTCTGTTCCCAGCAAGTACAGTGTATTGGACTGAAGAGAAGCTACTGTTCTGGTCAGTTTCCTAAGCAGAGTTGAACTAGATATGCCCCGTGTGTGTAGGAAGCACAGTTTTTTTGTTCTGAGCAAGCTCACTGTTCTGGCCCTATAGGAAACACAGGAGAGTAGAAGAGTGCTGTTTTCTCAAAAGCAGAGTGTGTTTCTTGCAAGGCGAGCTAGCGTTTGTTTCCCAGTCCTAAACCGAGTTGAATCCCATGCAGTTTGTGGTCCTAAGAGCAAGAGTTGTTTTCTGCTAAGAAGAGTCACTATTGTGCTCCCATTGCCATACACAGTGCAAATAGCACTCGCGTCTGTTCCCAGCAAGTACAGTGTATTGGACTGAAGAGAAGCTACTGTTCTGGTCAGTTTCCTAAGCAGAGTTGAACTAGATATGCCCCGTGTGTGTAGGAAGCACAGTTTTTTTGTTCTGAGCAAGCTCACTGTTCTGGCCCTATAGGAAACACAGGAGAGTAGAAGAGTGCTGTTTTCTCAAAAGCAGAGTGTGTTTCTTGCAAGGCGAGCTAGCGTTTGCTTCCCAGTCCTAAACGGAGTTGAATCCCATGCAGATTCCGGTCCTACGAGCAAGAGTTGTTTTCTGCTTAGAAGAGTCACTATTGCGCTCCCATTGCCATACACAGTGCAAATAGCACTCGCGTCTGTTCCCAGCAAGTACAGTGTATGGGACTGAAGAGAAGCTACTGTTCTGGTCAGTTTCCTAAGCAGAGTTGAACTAGATATGCCCCGTGTGTGTAGGAAGCACAGTTGTTTTGTTCTGAGCAAGCTCACTGTTCTGGCCCTATAGGAAACACAGGAGAGTAGAAGAGTGCTGTTTTCTCAAAAGCAGAGTGTGTTCCTTGCAAGGCGAGCTAGCGTTTGCTTCCCAGTCCTAAACGGAGTTGAATCCCATGGAGATTCTGGTCCTACGAGCAAGAGTTGTTTTCTGCTAAGAAGAGTCACTATTGCGCTCCCATTGCCATACACAGTGCAAATAGCACTCGCGTCTGTTCCCAGCAAGTACAGTGTATTGGACTGAAGAGAAGCTACTGTTCTGGTCAGTTTCCTAAGCAGAGTTGAACTAGATATGCCCCGTGTGTGTAGGAAGCACAGTTCTTTTGTTCTGAGCAAGCTCACTGTTCTGGCCCTATAGGAAACACAGGAGAGTAGAAGAGTGCTGTTTTCTCAAAAGCAGAGTGTGTTTCTTGCAAGGCGAGCTAGCGTTTGTTTCCCAGTCCTAAACGGAGTAGAATCCCATGCAGTTTCTGGTCCTACGAGCAAGAGTTGTTTTCTGCTAAGAAGAGTCACTATTGCGCTCCCATTGCCATACACAGTGCAAATAGCACTCGCGTCTGTTCCCAGCAAGTACAGTGTATTGGACTGAAGAGAAGCTACTGTTCTGGTCAGTTTCCTAAGCAGAGTTGAACTAGATATGCCCCGTGTGTGTAGGAAGCACAGTTCTTTTGTTCTGAGCAAGCTCACTGTTCTGGCCCTATAGGAAACACAGGAGAGTAGAAGAGTGCTGTTTTCTCAAAAGCAGAGTGTGTTTCTTGCAAGGCGAGCTAGCGTTTGTTTCCCAGTCCTAAACGGAGTTGAATCCCATGCAGTTTGTGGTCCTACGAGCAAGAGTTGTTTTCTGCTAAGAAGAGTCACTATTGTGCTCCCATTGCCATACACAGTGCAAATAGCACTCGCGTCTGTTCCCAGCAAGTACAGTGTATTGGACTGAAGAGAAGCTACTGTTCTGGTCAGTTTCCTAAGCAGAGTTGAACTAGATATGCCCCGTGTGTGTAGGAAGCACAGTTTTTTTGTTCTGAGCAAGCTCACTGTTCTGGCCCTATAGGAAACACAGGAGAGTAGAAGAGTGCTGTTTTCTCAAAAGCAGAGTGTGTTTCTTGCAAGGCGAGCTAGCGTTTGTTTCCCAGTCCTAAACGGAGTTGAATCCCATGCAGTTTGTGGTCCTACGAGCAAGAGTTGTTTTCTGCTTAGAAGAGTCACTATTGCGCTCCCATTGCCATACACAGTGCAAATAGCACTCGCGTCTGTTCCCAGCAAGTACAGTGTATTGGACTGAAGAGAAGCTACTGTTCTGGTCAGTTTCCTAAGCAGAGTTGAACTAGATATGCCCCGTGTGTGTAGGAAGCACAGTTCTTTTGTTCTGAGCAAGCTCACTGTTCTGGCCCTATAGGAAACACAGGAGAGTAGAAGAGTGCTGTTTTCTCAAAAGCAGAGTGTGTTCCTTGCAAGGCGAGCTAGCGTTTGCTTCCCAGTTCTAAAGGGAGTTGAATCCCATGCAGATTCTGGTCCTACGAGCAAGAGTTGTTTTCTGCTAAGAAGAGTCACTATTGCGCTCCCATTGCCATACACAGTGCAAATAGCACTCGCGTCTGTTCCCAGCAAGTACAGTGTATTGGACTGAAGAGAAGCTACTGTTCTGGTCAGTTTCCTAAGCAGAGTTGAACTAGATATGCCCCGTGTGTGTAGGAAGCACAGTTGTTTTGTTCTGAGGAAGCTCACTGTTCTGGCCCTATAGGAAACACAGGAGAGTAGAAGAGTGCTGTTTTCTCAAAAGCAGAGTGTGTTTCTTGCAAGGCGAGCTAGCGTTTGTTTCCCAGTCCTAAACGGAGTTGAATCCCATGCAGTTTGTGGTCCTAAGAGCAAGAGTTGTTTTCTGCTAAGAAGAGTCACTATTGTGCTCCCATTGCCATACACAGTGCAAATAGCACTCGCGTCTGTTCCCAGCAAGTACAGTGTATTGGACTGAAGAGAAGCTACTGTTCTGGTCAGTTTCCTAAGCAGAGTTGAACTAGATATGCCCCGTGTGTGTAGGAAGCACAGTTTTTTTGTTCTGAGCAAGCTCACTGTTCTGGCCCTATAGGAAACACAGGAGAGTAGAAGAGTGCTGTTTTCTCAAAAGCAGAGTGTGTTTCTTGCAAGGCGAGCTAGCGTTTGCTTCCCAGTCCTAAACGGAGTTGAATCCCATGCAGATTCCGGTCCTACGAGCAAGAGTTGTTTTCTGCTTAGAAGAGTCACTATTGCGCTCCCATTGCCATACACAGTGCAAATAGCACTCGCGTCTGTTCCCAGCAAGTACAGTGTATTGGACTGAAGAGAAGCTACTGTTCTGGTCAGTTTCCTAAGCAGAGTTGAACTAGATATGCCCCGTGTGTGTAGGAAGCACAGTTGTTTTGTTCTGAGGAAGCTCACTGTTCTGGCCCTATAGGAAACACAGGAGAGTAGAAGAGTGCTGTTTTCTCAAAAGCAGAGTGTGTTTCTTGCAAGGCGAGCTAGCGTTTGTTTCCCAGTCCTAAACGGAGTTGAATCCCATGCAGTTTCTGGTCCTAGGAGCAAGAGTTGTTTTCTGCTAAGAAGAGTCACTATTGCGCTCCCATTGCCATACACAGTGCAAATAGCACTCGCGTCTGTTCCCAGCAAGTACAGTGTATTGGACTGAAGAGAAGCTACTGTTATGGTCAGTTTCCTAAGCAGAGTTGAACTAGATATGCCCCGTGTGTGTAGGAAGCACAGTTCTTTTGTTCTGAGCAAGCTCACTGTTCTGGCCCTATAGGAAACACAGGAGAGTAGAAGAGTGCTGTTTTCTCAAAAGCAGAGTGTGTTTCTTGCAAGGCGAGCTAGCGTTTGTTTCCCAGTCCTAAACGGAGTTGAATCCCATGCAGTTTCTGGTCCTACGAGCAAGAGTTGTTTTCTGCTAAGAAGAGTCACTATTGTGCTCCCATTGCCATACACAGTGCAAATAGCACTCGCGTCTGTTCCCAGCAAGTACAGTGTATTGGACTGAAGAGAAGCTACTGTTCTGGTCAGTTTCCTAAGCAGAGTTGAACTAGATATGACCCGTGTGTGTAGGAAGCACAGTTTTTTTGTTCTGAGCAAGCTCACTGTTCTGGCCCTATAGGAAACACAGGAGAGTAGAAGAGTGCTGTTTTCTCAAAAGCAGAGTGTGTTTCTTGCAAGGCGAGCTAGCGTTTGTTTCCCAGTCCTAAACGGAGTTGAATCCCATGCAGTTTCTGGTCCTACGAGCAAGAGTTGTTTTCTGCTAAGAAGAGTCACTATTGTGCTCCCATTGCCATACACAGTGCAAATAGCACTCGCGTCTGTTCCCAGCAAGTACAGTGTATTGGACTGAAGAGAAGCTACTGTTCTGGTCAGTTTCCTAAGCAGAGTTGAACTAGATATGCCCCGTGTGTGTAGGAAGCACAGTTCTTTTGTTCTGAGCAAGCTCACTGTTCTGGCCCTCTAGGAAACACAGGAGAGTAGAAGAGTGCTGTTTTCTCAAAAGCAGAGTGTGTTTCTTGCAAGGCGAGCTAGCGTTTGTTTCCCAGTCCTAAACGGAGTTGAATCCCATGCAGTTTCTGGTCCTACGAGCAAGAGTTGTTTTCTGCTAAGAAGAGTCACTATTGCGCTCCCATTGCCATACACAGTGCAAATAGCACTCGCGTCTGTTCCCAGCATGTACAGTGTATTGGACTGAAGAGAAGGTACTGTTCTTGTCAGTTTCCTAAGCAGAGTTGAACTAGATATGCCCCGTGTGTGTAGGAAGCACAGTTCTTTTGTTCTGAGCAAGCTCACTGTTCTGGCCCTATAGGAAACACAGGAGAGTAGAAGAGTGCTGTTTTCTCAAAAGCAGAGTGTGTTTCTTGCAAGGCGAGCTAGCGTTTGTTTCCCAGTCCTAAACGGAGTTGAATCCCATGCAGTTTCTGGTCCTACGAGCAAGAGTTGTTTTCTGCTAAGAAGAGTCACTATTGAGCTCCCATTGCCATACACAGTGCAAATAGCACTCGCGTCTGTTCCCAGCAAGTACAGTGTATTGGACTGAAGAGAAGCTACTGTTCTTGTCAGTTTCCTAAGCAGAGTTGAACTAGATATGCCCCGTGTGTGTAGGAAGCACAGTTCTTTTGTTCTGAGCAAGCTCACTGTTCTGGCCCTATAGGAAACACAGGAGAGTAGAAGAGTGCTGTTTTCTCAAAAGCAGAGTGTGTTTCTTGCAAGGCGAGCTAGCGTTTGTTTCCCAGTCCTAAACGGAGTTGAATCCCATGCAGTTTCTGGTCCTACAAGCAAGAATTGTTTTCTGCTAAGAAGAGTCACTATTGCGCTCCCATTGACATACACAGTGCAAATAGCACTCGCGTCTGTTCCCAGCAAGTACAGTGTATTGGACTGAAGAGAAGCTACTGTTCTGGTCAGTTTCCTAAGCAGAGTTGAACTAGATATGCCCCGTGTGTGTAGGAAGCACAGTTCTTTTGTTCTGAGGAAGCTCACTGTTCTGGCCCTATAGGAAACACAGGAGAGTAGAAGAGTGCTGTTTTCTCAAAAGCAGAGTGTGTTTCTTGCAAGGCGAGCTAGCGTTTGTTTCCCAGTCCTAAACGGAGTTGAATCCCATGCAGTTTGTGGTCCTACGAGCAAGAGTTGTTTTCTGCTAAGAAGAGTCACTATTGCGCTCCCATTGCCATACACAGTGCAAATAGCACTGGCGTCTGTTCCCAGCAAGTACAGTGTATTGGACTGAAGAGAAGCTACTGTTCTGGTCAGTTTCCTAAGCAGAGTTGAACTAGATATGCCCCGTGTGTGTAGGAAGCACAGTTTTTTTGTTCTGAGCAAGCTCACTGTTCTGGCCCTATAGGAAACACAGGAGAGTAGAAGAGTGCTGTTTTCTCAAAAGCAGAGTGTGTTTTTTGCAAGGCGATCTAGCGTTTGTTTCCCAGTCCTAAACGGAGTTGAATCCCATGCAGTTTCTGGTCCTACGAGCAAGAGTTGTTTTCTGCTAAGAAGAGTCACTATTGCGCTCCCATTGCCATACACAGTGCAAATAGCACTCGCGTCTGTTCCCAGCAAGTACAGTGTATTGGACTGAAGAGAAGCTACTGCTCTTGTCAGTTTCCTAAGCAGAGTTGAACTAGATATGCCCCGTGTGTGTAGGAAGCACAGTTCTTTTGTTCTGAGCAAGCTCACTGTTCTGGCCCTATAGGAAACACAGGAGAGTAGAAGAGTGCTGTTTTCTCAAAAGCAGAGTGTGTTTCTTGCAAGGCGAGCTAGCGTTTGTTTCCCAGTCCTAAACAGAGTTGAATCCCATGCAGATTCTGGTCCTACGAGCAAGAGTTGTTTTCTGCTAAGAAGAGTCACTATTGCGCTCCCATTGCCATACACAGTGCAAATAGCACTCGCGTCTGTTCCCAGCAAGTACAGTGTATTGGACTGAAGAGAAGCTACTGTTCTGGTCAGTTTCCTAAGCAGAGTTGAACTAGATATGCCCCGTGTGTGTAGGAAGCACAGTTCTTTTGTTCTGAGCAAGCTCACTGTTCTGGCCCTATAGGAAACACAGGAGAGTAGAAGAGTGCTGTTTTCTCAAAAGCAGAGTGTGTTTCTTGCAAGGCGAGCTAGCGTTTGTTTCCCAGTCCTAAACGGAGTAGAATCCCATGCAGTTTCTGGTCCTACGAGCAAGAGTTGTTTTCTGCTAAGAAGAGTCACTATTGTGCTCCCATTGCCATACACAGTGCAAATAGCACTCGCGTCTGTTCCCAGCAAGTACAGTGTATTGGACTGAAGAGAAGCTACTGTTCTGGTCAGTTTCCTAAGCAGAGTTGAACTAGATATGCCCCGTGTGTGTAGGAAGCACAGTTCTTTTTTTCTGAGCAAGCTCACTGTTCTGGCCCTATAGGAAACACAGGAGAGTAGAAGAGTGCTGTTTTCTCAAAAGCAGAGTGTGTTTCTTGCAAGGCGAGCTAGCGTTTGTTTCCCAGTCCTAAACGGAGTTGAATCCCATGCAGTTTCTGGTCCTACGAGCAAGAGTTGTTTTCTGCTAAGAAGAGTCACTATTGCGCTCCCATGCCATACACAGTGCAAATAGCACTCGCGTCTGTTCCCAGCAAGTACAGTGTATTGGACTGAAGAGAAGCTACTGTTCTGGTCAGTTTCCTAAGCAGAGTTGAACTAGATATGCCCCGTGTGTGTAGGAAGCACAGTTCTTTTGTTCTGAGCAAGCTCACTGTTCTGGCCCTATAGGAAACACAGGAGAGTAGAAGAGTGCTGTTTTCTCAAAAGCAGAGTGTGTTTCTTGCAAGGCGAGCTAGCGTTTGTTTCCCAGTCCTAAACGGAGTGAATCCCATGCAGTTTCTGGTCCTACGAGCAAGAGTTTTCTGCTAAGAAGAGTCACTATTGCGCTCCCATTGCCATACACAGTGCAAATAGCACTCGCGTCTGTTCCCAGCAAGTACAGTGTATTGGACTGAAGAGAAGCTACTGTTATGGTCAGTTTCCTAAGCAGAGTTGAACTAGATATGCCCCGTGTGTGTAGGAAGCACAGTTCTTTTGTTCTGAGCAAGCTCACTGTTCTGGCCCTATAGGAAACACAGGAGAGTAGAAGAGTGCTGTTTTCTCAAAAGCAGAGTGTGTTTCTTGCAAGGCGAGCTAGCGTTTGTTTCCCAGTCCTAAACGGAGTTGAATCCCATGCAGTTTGTGGTCCTAAGAGCAAGAGTTGTTTTCTGCTAAGAAGAGTCACTATTGCGCTCCCATTGCCATACACAGTGCAAATAGCACTCGCGTCTGTTCCCAGCAAGTACAGTGTATTGGACTGAAGAGAAGCTACTGTTCTTGTCAGTTTCCTAAGCAGAGTTGAACTAGATATGCCCCGTGTGTGTAGGAAGCACAGTTCTTTTGTTCTGAGCAAGCTCACTGTTCTGGCCCTATAGGAAACACAGGAGAGTAGAAGAGTGCTGTTTTCTCAAAAGCAGAGTGTGTTTCTTGCAAGGCGAGCTAGCGTTTGTTTCCCAGTCCTAAACGGAGTTGAATCCCATGCAGTTTCTGGTCCTACGAGCAAGAATTGTTTTCTGCTAAGAAGAGTCACTATTGCGCTCCCATTGACATACACAGTGCAAATAGCACTCGCGTCTGTTCCCAGCAAGTACAGTGTATTGGACTGAAGAGAAGCTACTGTTCTGGTCAGTTTCCTAAGCAGAGTTGAACTAGATATGCCCCGTGTGTGTAGGAAGCACAGTTCTTTTGTTCTGAGGAAGCTCACTGTTCTGGCCCTATAGGAAACACAGGAGAGTAGAAGAGTGCTGTTTTCTCAAAAGCAGAGTGTGTTTCTTGCAAGGCGAGCTAGCGTTTGTTTCCCAGTCCTAAACGGAGTTGAATCCCATGCAGTTTGTGGTCCTACGAGCAAGAGTTGTTTTCTGCTAAGAAGAGTCACTATTGCGCTCCCATTGCCATACACAGTGCAAATAGCACTCGCGTCTGTTCCCAGCAAGTACAGTGTATTGGACTGAAGAGAAGCTACTGTTCTGGTCAGTTTCCTAAGCAGAGTTGAACTAGATATGCCCCGTGTGTGTAGGAAGCACAGTTTTTTTGTTCTGAGCAAGCTCACTGTTCTGGCCCTATAGGAAACACAGGAGAGTAGAAGAGTGCTGTTTTCTCAAAAGCAGAGTGTGTTTTTTGCAAGGCGATGTAGCGTTTGTTTCCCAGTCCTAAACGGAGTTGAATCCCATGCAGTTTGTGGTCCTAGGAGCAAGAGTTGTTTTCTGCTAAGAAGAGTCACTATTGTGCTCCCATTGCCATACACAGTGCAAATAGCACTCGCGTCTGTTCCCAGCAAGTACAGTGTATTGGACTGAAGAGAAGCTACTGTTCTTGTCAGTTTCCTAAGCAGAGTTGAACTAGATATGCCCCGTGTGTGTAGGAAGCACAGTTCTTTTGTTCTGAGCAAGCTCACTGTTCTGGCCCTATAGGAAACACAGGAGAGTAGAAGAGTGCTGTTTTCTCAAAAGCAGAGTGTGTTTCTTGCAAGGCGAGCTAGCATTTGTTTCCCAGTCCTAAACAGAGTTGAATCCCATGCAGATTCTGGTCCTACTAGGAAGAGTTGTTTTCTGCTAAGAAGAGTCAATATTGCGCTCCCATTGCCATACACAGTGCAAATAGCACTCGCGTCTGTTCCCAGCAAGTACAGTGTATTGGACTGAAGAGAAGCTACTGTTCTGGTCAGTTTCCTAAGCAGAGTTGAACTAGATATGCCCCGTGTGTGTAGGAAGCACAGTTCTTTTGTTCTGAGCAAGCTCACTGTTCTGGCCCTATAGGAAACACAGGAGAGTAGAAGAGTGCTGTTTTCTCAAAAGCAGAGTGTGTTTCTTGCAAGGCGAGCTAGCGTTTGTTTCCCAGTCCTAAACGGAGTAGAATCCCATGCAGTTTCTGGTCCTACGAGCAAGAGTTGTTTTCTGCTAAGAAGAGTCACTATTGTGCTCCCATTGCCATACACAGTGCAAATAGCACTCGCGTCTGTTCCCAGCAAGTACAGTGTATTGGACTGAAGAGAAGCTACTGTTCTGGTCAGTTTCCTAAGCAGAGTTGAACTAGATATGCCCCGTGTGTGTAGGAAGCACAGTTCTTTTTTTCTGAGCAAGCTCACTGTTCTGGCCCTATAGGAAACACAGGAGAGTAGAAGAGTGCTGTTTTCTCAAAAGCAGAGTGTGTTTCTTGCAAGGCGAGCTAGCGTTTGTTTCCCAGTCCTAAACGGAGTTGAATCCCATGCAGTTTCTGGTCCTACGAGCAAGAGTTGTTTTCTGCTAAGAAGAGTCACTATTGCGCTCCCATGCCATACACAGTGCAAATAGCACTCGCGTCTGTTCCCAGCAAGTACAGTGTATTGGACTGAAGAGAAGCTACTGTTCTGGTCAGTTTCCTAAGCAGAGTTGAACTAGATATGCCCCGTGTGTGTAGGAAGCACAGTTCTTTTGTTCTGAGCAAGCTCACTGTTCTGGCCCTCTAGGAAACACAGGAGAGTAGAAGAGTGCTGTTTTCTCAAAAGCAGAGTGTGTTTCTTGCAAGGCGAGCTAGCGTTTGTTTCCCAGTCCTAAACGGAGTTGAATCCCATGCAGTTTCTGGTCCTACGAGCAAGAGTTGTTTTCTGCTAAGAAGAGTCACTATTGCGCTCCCATTGCCATACACAGTGCAAATAGCACTCGCGTCTGTTCCCAGCAAGTACAGTGTATTGGACTGAAGAGAAGCTACTGTTCTGGTCAGTTTCCTAAGCAGAGTTGAACTAGATATGCCCCGTGTGTGTAGGAAGCACAGTTCTTTTGTTCTGAGCAAGCTCACTGTTCTGGCCCTATAGGAAACACAGGAGAGTAGAAGAGTGCTGTTTTCTCAAAAGCAGAGTGTGTTTCTTGCAAGGCGAGCTAGCGTTTGTTTCCCAGTCCTAAACGGAGTTGAATCCCATGCAGTTTCTGGTCCTACGAGCAAGAGTTGTTTTCTGCTAAGAAGAGTCACTATTGCGCTCCCATTGCCATACACAGTGCAAATAGCACTCGCGTCTGTTCCCAGCAAGTACAGTGTATTGGACTGAAGAGAAGCTACTGTTCTGGTCAGTTTCCTAAGCAGAGTTGAACTAGATATGCCCCGTGTGTGTAGGAAGCACAGTTCTTTTGTTCTGAGCAAGCTCACTGTTCTGGCCCTATAGGAAACACAGGAGAGTAGAAGAGTGCTGTTTTCTCAAAAGCAGAGTGTGTTTCTTGCAAGGCGAGCTAGCGTTTGTTTCCCAGTCCTAAACGGAGTAGAATCCCATGCAGTTTCTGGTCCTACGAGCAAGATTTGTTTTCTGCTAAGAAGAGTCACTATTGTGCTCCCATTGCCATACACAGTGCAAATAGCACTCGCGTCTGTTCCCAGCAAGTACAGTGTATTGGACTGAAGAGAAGCTACTGTTCTGGTCAGTTTCCTAAGCAGAGTTGAACTAGATATGCCCCGTGTGTGTAGGAAGCACAGTTCTTTTTTCTGAGCAAGCTCACTGTTCTGGCCCTATAGGAAACACAGGAGAGTAGAAGAGTGCTGTTTTCTCAAAAGCAGAGTGTGTTTCTTGCAAGGCAAGCTAGCGTTTGTTTCCCAGTCCTAAACGGAGTTGAATCCCATGCAGTTTCTGGTCCTACGAGCAAGAGTTGTTTTCTGCTAAGAAGAGTCACTATTGCGCTCCCATGCCATACACAGTGCAAATAGCACTCGCGTCTGTTCCCAGCAAGTACAGTGTATTGGACTGAAGAGAAGCTACTGTTCTGGTCAGTTTCCTAAGCAGAGTTGAACTAGATATGCCCCGTGTGTGTAGGAAGCACAGTTCTTTTGTTCTGAGCAAGCTCACTGTTCTGGCCCTATAGGAAACACAGGAGAGTAGAAGAGTGCTGTTTTCTCAAAAGCAGAGTGTGTTTCTTGCAAGGCGAGCTAGCGTTTGTTTCCCAGTCCTAAACGGAGTTGAATCCCATGCAGTTTCTGGTCCTACGAGCAAGAGTTGTTTTCTGCTAAGAAGAGTCACTATTGCGCTCCCATTGCCATACACAGTGCAAATAGCACTCGCGTCTGTTCCCAGCAAGTACAGTGTATTGGACTGAAGAGAAGCTACTGTTATGGTCAGTTTCCTAAGCAGAGTTGAACTAGATATGCCCCGTGTGTGTAGGAAGCACAGTTCTTTTGTTCTGAGCAACCTCACTGTTCTGGCCCTATAGGAAACACAGGAGAGTAGAAGAGTGCTGTTTTCTCAAAAGCAGAGTGTGTTTCTTGCAAGGCGAGCTAGCGTTTGTTTCCCAGTCCTAAACGGAGTTGAATCCCATGCAGTTTGTGGTCCTACGAGCAAGAGTTGTTTTCTGCTAAGAAGAGTCACTATTGCGCTCCCATTGCCATACACAGTGCAAATAGCACTCGCGTCTGTTCCCAGCAAGTACAGTGTATTGGACTGAAGAGAAGCTACTGTTCTGGTCAGTTTCCTAAGCAGAGTTGAACTAGATATGGCCCGTGTGTGTAGGAAGCACAGTTTTTTTGTTCTGAGCAAGCTCACTGTTCTGGCCCTATAGGAAACACAGGAGAGTAGAAGAGTGCTGTTTTCTCAAAAGCAGAGTGTGTTTTTTGCAAGGCGAGCTAGCGTTTGTTTCCCAGTCCTAAACGGAGTTGAATCCCATGCAGATTCTGGTCCTATGAGCAAGAGTTGTTTTCTGCTAAGAAGTGTCACTATTGCGCTCCCATTGCCATACACAGTGCAAATAGCACTCGCGTCTGTTCCCAGCAAGTACAGTGTATTGGACTGAAGAGAAGCTACTGTTCTTGTCAGTTTCCTAAGCAGAGTTGAACTAGATATGCCCCGTGTGTGTAGGAAGCACAGTTCTTTTTTTCTGAGCAAGCTCACTGTTCTGGCCCTATAGGAAACACAGGAGAGTAGAAGAGTGCTGTATTCTCAAAAGCAGAGTGTGTTTCTTGCAAGGCGAGCTAGCGTTTGTTTCCCAGTCCTAAACGGAGTTGAATCCCATGCAGTTTCTGGTCCTACGAGCAAGAGTTGTTTTCTGCTAAGAAGAGTCACTATTGCGCTCCCATTGCCATACACAGTGCAAATAGCACTCGCGTCTGTTCCCAGCAAGTACAGTGTATTGGACTGAAGAGAAGCTACTGTTCTGGTCAGTTTCCTAAGCAGAGTTGAACTAGATATGGCCCCCGTGTGTAGGGAGCACAGTTTTTTTGTTCTGAGCAAGCTCACTGTTCTGGCCCTATAGGAAACACAGGAGAGTAGAAGAGTGCTGTTTTCTCAAAAGCAGAGTGTGTTTCTTGCAAGGCGAGCTAGCGTTTGTTTCCCAGTCCTAACGGAGTTGAATCCCATGCAGTTTCTGGTCCTACGAGCAAGAGTTGTTTACTGCTAAGAAGAGTCACTATTGCGCTCCCATTGCCATACACAGTGCAAATAGCACTCGCGTCTGTTCCCAGCAAGTACAGTGTATTGGACTGAAGAGAAGCTACTGTTCTGGTCAGTTTCCTAAGCAGAGTTGAACTAGATATGCCCCGTGTGTGTAGGAAGCACAGTTCTTTTGTTCTGACCAAGCTCAATGTTCTGGCCCTATAGGAAACACAGGAGAGTAGAAGAGTGCTGTTTTCTCAAAAGCAGAGTGTGTTTCTTGCAAGGCGAGCTAGCGTTTGTTTCCCAGTCCTAAACGGAGTTGAATCCCATGCAGTTTCTGGTCCTACGAGCAAGAGTTGTTTTCTGCTAAGAAGAGTCACTATTGCGCTCCCATGCCATACACAGTGCAAATAGCACTCGCGTCTGTTCCCAGCAAGTACAGTGTATTGGACTGAAGAGAAGCTACTGTTCTGGTCAGTTTCCTAAGCAGAGTTGAACTAGATATGCCCCGTGTGTGTAGGAAGCACAGTTCTTTTGTTCTGAGCAAGCTCACTGTTCTGGCCCTATAGGAAACACAGGAGAGTAGAAGAGTGCTGTTTTCTCAAAAGCAGAGTGTGTTTCTTGCAAGGCGAGCTAGCGTTTGTTTCCCAGTCCTAAACGGAGTTGAATCCCATGCAGTTTCTGGTCCTACGAGCAAGAGTTGTTTTCTGCTAAGAAGAGTCACTATTGCGCTCCCATTGCCATACACAGTGCAAATAGCACTCGCGTCTGTTCCCAGCAAGTACAGTGTATTGGACTGAAGAGAAGCTACTGTTATGGTCAGTTTCCTAAGCAGAGTTGAACTAGATATGCCCCGTGTGTGTAGGAAGCACAGTTCTTTTGTTCTGAGCAAGCTCACTGTTCTGGCCCTATAGGAAACACAGGAGAGTAGAAGAGTGCTGTTTTCTCAAAAGCAGAGTGTGTTTCTTGCAAGGCGAGCTAGCGTTTGTTTCCCAGTCCTAAACGGAGTTGAATCCCATGCAGATTCTGGTCCTATGAGCAAGAGTTGTTTTCTGCTAAGAAGAGTCACTATTGTGCTCCCATTGCCATACACAGTGCAAATAGCACTCGCGTCTGTTCCCAGCAAGTACAGTGTATTGGACTGAAGAGAAGCTACTGTTCTGGTCAGTTTCCTAAGCAGAGTTGAACTAGATATGCCCCGTGTGTGTAGGAAGCACAGTTCTTTTTTTCTGAGCAAGCTCACTGTTCTGGCCCTATAGGAAACACAGGAGAGTAGAAGAGTGCTGTTTTCTCAAAAGCAGAGTGTGTTTCTTGCAAGGCGAGCTAGCGTTTGTTTCCCAGTCCTAAACGGAGTTGAATCCCATGCAGTTTCTGGTCCTACGAGCAAGAGTTGTTTTCTGCTAAGAAGAGTCACTATTGCGCTCCCATTGCCATACACAGTGCAAATAGCACTCGCGTCTGTTCCCAGCAAGTACAGTGTATTGGACTGAAGAGAAGCTACTGTTCTGGTCAGTTTCCTAAGCAGAGTTGAACTAGATATGCCCCGTGTGTGTAGGAAGCACAGTTTTTTTGTTCTGAGCAAGCTCACTGTTCTGGCCCTATAGGAAACACAGGAGAGTAGAAGAGTGCTGTTTTCTCAAAAGCAGAGTGTGTTTCTTGCAAGGCGAGCTAGCGTTTGTTTCCCAGTCCTAAACGGAGTTGAATCCCATGCAGTTTCTGGTCCTACGAGGAAGAGTTGTTTTCTGCTTAGAAGAGTCACTATTGCGCTCCCATTGCCATACACAGTGCAAATAGCACTCGCGTCTGTTCCCAGCAAGTACAGTGTATTGGACTGAAGAGAAGCTACTGTTCTGGTCAGTTTCCTAAGCAGAGTTGAACTAGATATGCCCTGTGTGTGTAGGAAGCACAGTTGTTTTGTTCTGAGGAAGCTCACTGTTCTGGCCCTATAGGAAACACAGGAGAGTAGAAGAGTGCTCTTTTCTCAAAAGCAGAGTGTGTTTCTTGCAAGGCGAGCTAGCGTTTGTTTCCCAGTCCTAAACGGAGTTGAATCCCATGCAGTTTCTGGTCCTACGAGCAAGAGTTGTTTTCTGCTAAGAAGTGTCTATATTGCGCTCCCATTGCCATACACAGTGCAAATAGCACTCGCGTCTGTTCCCAGCAAGTACAGTGTATTGGACTGAAGAGAAGCTACTGTTCTGGTCAGTTTCCTAAGCAGAGTTGAACTAGATATGCCCCGTGTGTGTAGGAAGCACAGTTCTTTTGTTCTGAGCAAGCTCACTGTTCTGGCCCTATAGGAAACACAGGAGAGTAGAAGAGTGCTGTTTTCTCAAAAGCAGAGTGTGTTTCTTGCAAGGCGAGCTAGCGTTTGTTTCCCAGTCCTAAACGGAGTTGAATCCCATGCAGTTTCTGGTCCTACGAGCAAGAGTTGTTTTCTGCTAAGAAGAGTCACTATTGGGCTCCCATTGCCATACACAGTGCAAATAGCACTCGCGTCTGTTCCCAGCAAGTACAGTGTATTGGACTGAAGAGAAGCTACTGTTCTGGTCAGTTTCCTAAGCAGAGTTGAACTAGATATGCCCCGTGTGTGTAGGAAGCACAGTTCTTTTGTTCTGAGCAAGCTCACTGTTCTGGCCCTATAGGAAACACAGGAGAGTAGAAGAGTGCTGTTTTCTCAAAAGCAGAGTGTGTTTCTTGCAAGGCGAGCTAGCGTTTGTTTCCCAGTCCTAAACGGAGTTGAATCCCATGCAGTTTCTGGTCCTACGAGCAAGAGTTGTTTTCTGCTAAGAAGAGTCACTATTGCGCTCCCATTGCCATACACAGTGCAAATAGCACTCGCGTCTGTTCCCAGCAAGTACAGTGTATTGGACTGAAGAGAAGCTACTGTTCTGGTCAGTTTCCTAAGCAGAGTTGAACTAGATATGCCCCGTGTGTGTAGGAAGCACAGTTCTTTTGTTCTGAGCAAGCTCACTGTTCTGGCCCTATAGGAAACACAGGAGAGTAGAAGAGTGCTGTTTTCTCAAAAGCAGAGTGTGTTTCTTGCAAGGCGAGCTAGCGTTTGTTTCCCAGTCCTAAACGGAGTTGAATCCCATGCAGTTTCTGGTCCTACGAGCAAGAGTTGTTTTCTGCTAAGAAGAGTCACTATTGCGCTCCCATTGCCATACACAGTGCAAATAGCACTCGCGTCTGTTCCCAGCAAGTACAGTGTATTGGACTGAAGAGAAGCTACTGTTCTGGTCAGTTTCCTAAGCAGAGTTGAACTAGATATGCCCCGTGTGTGTAGGAAGCACAGTTCTTTTGTTCTGAGCAAGCTCACTGTTCTGGCCCTATAGGAAACACAGGAGAGTAGAAGAGTGCTGTTTTCTGAAAAGCAAGTGTGTTTTTTGCAAGGCGAGCTAGCATTTGTTTCCCAGTCCTAAACGGAGTTGAATCCCATGCAGTTTCTGGTCCTACGAGCAAGAGTTGTTTTCTGCTAAGAAGAGTCACTATTGCGCTCCCATTGCCATACACAGTGCAAATAGCACTCGCGTCTGTTCCCAGCAAGTACAGTGTATTGGACTGAAGAGAAGCTACTGTTCTGGTCAGTTTCCTAAGCAGAGTTGAACTAGATATGCCCCGTGTGTGTAGGAAGCACAGTTCTTTTGTTCTGAGCAAGCTCACTGTTCTGGCCCTATAGGAAACACAGGAGAGTAGAAGAGTGCTGTTTTCTCAAAAGCAGAGTGTGTTTCTTGCAAGGCGAGCTAGCGTTTGTTTCCCAGTCCTAAACGGAGTTGAATCCCATGCAGTTTCTGGTCCTACGAGCAAGAGTTGTTTTCTGCTAAGAAGAGTCACTATTGCGCTCCCATTGCCATACACAGTGCAAATAGCACTCGCGTCTGTTCCCAGCAAGTACAGTGTATTGGACTGAAGAGAAGCTACTGTTCTGGTCAGTTTCCTAAGCAGAGTTGAACTAGATATGCCCCGTGTGTGTAGGAAGCACAGTTCTTTTGTTCTGAGCAAGCTCACTGTTCTGGCCCTATAGGAAACACAGGAGAGTAGAAGAGTGCTGTTTTCTCAAAAGCAGAGTGTGTTTCTTGCAAGGCGAGCTAGCGTTTGTTTCCCAGTCCTAAACGGAGTTGAATCCCATGCAGATTCTGGTCCTATGAGCAAGAGTTGTTTTCTGCTAAGAAGAGTCACTATTGTGCTCCCATTGCCATACACAGTGCAAATAGCACTCGCGTCTGTTCCCAGCAAGTACAGTGTATTGGACTGAAGAGAAGCTACTGTTCTGGTCAGTTTCCTAAGCAGAGTTGAACTAGATATGCCCCGTGTGTGTAGGAAGCACAGTTCTTTTTTTCTGAGCAAGCTCACTGTTCTGGCCCTATAGGAAACACAGGAGAGTAGAAGAGTGCTGTTTTCTCAAAAGCAGAGTGTGTTTCTTGCAAGGCGAGCTAGCGTTTGTTTCCCAGTCCTAAACGGAGTTGAATCCCATGCAGTTTCTGGTCCTACGAGCAAGAGTTGTTTTCTGCTAAGAAGAGTCACTATTGCGCTCCCATTGCCATACACAGTGCAAATAGCACTCGCGTCTGTTCCCAGCAAGTACAGTGTATTGGACTGAAGAGAAGCTACTGTTCTGGTCAGTTTCCTAAGCAGAGTTGAACTAGATATGCCCCGTGTGTGTAGGAAGCACAGTTTTTTTGTTCTGAGCAAGCTCACTGTTCTGGCCCTATAGGAAACACAGGAGAGTAGAAGAGTGCTGTTTTCTCAAAAGCAGAGTGTGTTTCTTGCAAGGCGAGCTAGCGTTTGTTTCCCAGTCCTAAACGGAGTTGAATCCCATGCAGTTTCTGGTCCTACGAGGAAGAGTTGTTTTCTGCTTAGAAGAGTCACTATTGCGCTCCCATTGCCATACACAGTGCAAATAGCACTCGCGTCTGTTCCCAGCAAGTACAGTGTATTGGACTGAAGAGAAGCTACTGTTCTGGTCAGTTTCCTAAGCAGAGTTGAACTAGATATGCCCTGTGTGTGTAGGAAGCACAGTTGTTTTGTTCTGAGGAAGCTCACTGTTCTGGCCCTATAGGAAACACAGGAGAGTAGAAGAGTGCTGTTTTCTCAAAAGCAGAGTGTGTTTCTTGCAAGGCGAGCTAGCGTTTGTTTCCCAGTCCTAAACGGAGTTGAATCCCATGCAGTTTCTGGTCCTACGAGCAAGAGTTGTTTTCTGCTAAGAAGTGTCTATATGCGCTCCCATTGCCATACACAGTGCAAATAGCACTCGCGTCTGTTCCCAGCAAGTACAGTGTATTGGACTGAAGAGAAGCTACTGTTCTGGTCAGTTTCCTAAGCAGAGTTGAACTAGATATGCCCCGTGTGTGTAGGAAGCACAGTTCTTTTGTTCTGAGCAAGCTCACTGTTCTGGCCCTATAGGAAACACAGGAGAGTAGAAGAGTGCTGTTTTCTCAAAAGCAGAGTGTGTTTCTTGCAAGGCGAGCTAGCGTTTGTTTCCCAGTCCTAAACGGAGTTGAATCCCATGCAGTTTCTGGTCCTACGAGCAAGAGTTGTTTTCTGCTAAGAAGAGTCACTATTGGGCTCCCATTGCCATACACAGTGCAAATAGCACTCGCGTCTGTTCCCAGCAAGTACAGTGTATTGGACTGAAGAGAAGCTACTGTTCTGGTCAGTTTCCTAAGCAGAGTTGAACTAGATATGCCCCGTGTGTGTAGGAAGCACAGTTCTTTTGTTCTGAGCAAGCTCACTGTTCTGGCCCTATAGGAAACACAGGAGAGTAGAAGAGTGCTGTTTTCTCAAAAGCAGAGTGTGTTTCTTGCAAGGCGAGCTAGCGTTTGTTTCCCAGTCCTAAACGGAGTTGAATCCCATGCAGTTTCTGGTCCTACGAGCAAGAGTTGTTTTCTGCTAAGAAGAGTCACTATTGCGCTCCCATTGCCATACACAGTGCAAATAGCACTCGCGTCTGTTCCCAGCAAGTACAGTGTATTGGACTGAAGAGAAGCTACTGTTCTGGTCAGTTTCCTAAGCAGAGTTGAACTAGATATGCCCCGTGTGTGTAGGAAGCACAGTTCTTTTGTTCTGAGCAAGCTCACTGTTCTGGCCCTATAGGAAACACAGGAGAGTAGAAGAGTGCTGTTTTCTCAAAAGCAGAGTGTGTTTCTTGCAAGGCGAGCTAGCGTTTGTTTCCCAGTCCTAAACGGAGTTGAATCCCATGCAGTTTCTGGTCCTACGAGCAAGAGTTGTTTTCTGCTAAGAAGAGTCACTATTGCGCTCCCATTGCCATACACAGTGCAAATAGCACTCGCGTCTGTTCCCAGCAAGTACAGTGTATTGGACTGAAGAGAAGCTACTGTTCTGGTCAGTTTCCTAAGCAGAGTTGAACTAGATATGCCCCGTTTGTGTAGGAAGCACAGTTCTTTTGTTCTGAGCAAGCTCACTGTTCTGGCCCTATAGGAAACACAGGAGAGTAGAAGAGTGCTGTTTTCTCAAAAGCAAGTGTGTTTTTTGCAAGGCGAGCTAGCATTTGTTTCCCAGTCCTAAACGGAGTTGAATCCCATGCAGTTTCTGGTCCTACGAGCAAGAGTTGTTTTCTGCTAAGAAGAGTCACTATTGCGCTCCCATTGCCATACACAGTGCAAATAGCACTCGCGTCTGTTCCCAGCAAGTACAGTGTATTGGACTGAAGAGAAGCTACTGTTCTTGTCAGTTTCCTAAGCAGAGTTGAACTAGATATGCCCCGTGTGTGTAGGAAGCACAGTTCTTTTGTTCTGAGCAAGCTCACTGTTCTGGCCCTATAGGAAACACAGGAGAGTAGAAGAGTGCTGTTTTCTCAAAAGCAGAGTGTGTTTCTTGCAAGGCGAGCTAGCGTTTGTTTCCCAGTCCTAAACGGAGTTGAATCCCATGCACTTTCTGGTCCTACGAGCAAGAGTTGTTTTCTGCTAAGAAGAGTCACTATTGTGCTCCCATTGCCATACACAGTGCAAATAGCACTCGCGTCTGTTCCCAGCAAGTACAGTGTATTGGACTGAAGAGAAGCTACTGTTCTGGTCAGTTTCCTAAGCAGAGTTGAACTAGATATGCCCCGTGTGTGTAGGAAGCACAGTTCTTTTGTTCTGAGCAAGCTCACTGTTCTGGCCCTATAGGAAACACAGGAGAGTAGAAAAGTGCTGTTTTCTCAAAAGCAGAGTGTGTTTCTTGCAAGGCGAGCTAGCGTTTGTTTCCCAGTCCTAAACGGAGTTGAATCCCATGCAGTTTCTGGTCCTACGAGCAAGAGTTGTTTTCTGCTAAGAAGAGTCACTATTGCGCTCCCATTGCCATACACAGTGCAAATAGCACTCGCGTCTGTTCCCAGCAAGTACAGTGTATTGGACTGAAGAGAAGCTACTGTTCTTGTCAGTTTCCTAAGCAGAGTTGAACTAGATATGCCCCGTGTGTGTAGGAAGCACAGTTCTTTTGTTCTGAGCAAGCTCACTGTTCTGGCCCTATAGGAAACACAGGAGAGTAGAAGAGTGCTGTTTTCTCAAAAGCAGAGTGTGTTTTTTGCAAGGCGAGCTAGCGTTTGTTTCCCAGTCCTAAACGGAGTTGAATCCCATGCAGATTCTGGTCCTACGAGCAAGAGTTGTTTTCTGCTAAGAAGTGTCACTATTGCGCTCCCATTGCCATACACAGTGCAAATAGCACTCGCGTCTGTTCCCAGCAAGTACAGTGTATTGGACTGAAGAGAAGCTACTGTTCTGGTCAGTTTCCTAAGCAGAGTTGAACTAGATATGCACCGTGTGTAGGAAGCACAGTTCTTTTGTTCTGAGCAAGCTCACTGTTCTGGCCCTATAGGAAACACAGGAGAGTAGAAGAGTGCTGTTTTCTCAAAAGCAGAGTGTGTTTCTTGCAAGGCGAGCTAGCGTTTGTTTCCCAGTCCTAACGGAGTTGAATCCCATGCAGTTTGTGGTCCTACGAGCAAGAGTTGTTTTCTGCTAAGAAGAGTCACTATTGCGCTCCCATTGCCATACACAGTGCAAATAGCACTCGCGTCTGTTCCCAGCAAGTACAGTGTATTGGACTGAAGAGAAGCTACTGTTCTGGTCAGTTTCCTAAGCAGAGTTGAACTAGATATGCCCCGTGTGTGTAGGAAGCACAGTTCTTTTGTTGTGACCAAGCTCAATGTTCTGGCCCTATAGGAAACACAGGAGAGTAGAAGAGTGCTGTTTTCTCAAAAGCAGAGTGTGTTTCTTGCAAGGCGAGCTAGCGTTTGTTTCCCAGTCCTAAACGGAGTTGAATCCCATGCAGTTTCTGGTCCTACGAGCAAGAGTTGTTTTCTGCTAAGAAGAGTCACTATTGCGCTCCCATGCCATACACAGTGCAAATAGCACTCGCGTCTGTTCCCAGCAAGTACAGTGTATTGGACTGAAGAGAAGCTACTGTTCTGGTCAGTTTCCTAAGCAGAGTTGAACTAGATATGCCCCGTGTGTGTAGGAAGCACAGTTCTTTTGTTCTGAGCAAGCTCACTGTTCTGGCCCTATAGGAAACACAGGAGAGTAGAAGAGTGCTGTTTTCTCAAAAGCAGAGTGTGTTTCTTGCAAGGCGAGCTAGCGTTTGTTTCCCAGTCCTAAACGGAGTAGAATCCCATGCAGTTTCTGGTCCTACGAGCAAGAGTTGTTTTCTGCTAAGAAGAGTCACTATTGCGCTCCCATTGCCATACACAGTGCAAATAGCACTCGCGTCTGTTCCCAGCAAGTACAGTGTATTGGACTGAAGAGAAGCTACTGTTCTGGTCAGTTTCCTAAGCAGAGTTGAACTAGATATGCCCCGTGTGTGTAGGAAGCACAGTTGTTTTGTTCTGAGCAAGCTCACTGTTCTGGCCCTCTAGGAAACACAGGAGAGTAGAAGAGTGCTGTTTTCTCAAAAGCAGAGTGTGTTTCTTGCAAGGCGAGCTAGCGTTTGTTTCCCAGTCCTAAACGGAGTTGAATCCCATGCAGATTCTGGTCCTACGAGCAAGAGTTGTTTTCTGCTAAGAAGAGTCACTATTGTGCTCCCATTGCCATACACAGTGCAAATAGCACTCGCGTCTGTTCCCAGCAAGTACAGTGTATTGGACTGAAGAGAAGCTACTGTTCTGGTCAGTTTCCTAAGCAGAGTTGAACTAGATATGACCCGTGTGTGTAGGAAGCACAGTTTTTTTGTTCTGAGCAAGCTCACTGTTCTGGCCCTATAGGAAACACAGGAGAGTAGAAGAGTGCTGTTTTCTCAAAAGCAGAGTGTGTTTCTTGCAAGGCGAGCTAGCGTTTGTTTCCCAGTCCTAAACGGAGTTGAATCCCATGCAGTTTCTGGTCCTACGAGCAAGAGTTGTTTTCTGCTAAGAAGAGTCACTATTGCGCTCCCATTGCCATACACAGTGCAAATAGCACTCGCGTCTGTTCCCAGCAAGTACAGTGTATTGGACTGAAGAGAAGCTACTGTTCTGGTCAGTTTCCTAAGCAGAGTTGAACTAGATATGCCCCGTGTGTGTAGGAAGCACAGTTCTTTTGTTCTGAGCAAGCTCACTGTTCTGGCCCTATAGGAAACACAGGAGAGTAGAAGAGTGCTGTTTTCTCAAAAGCAGAGTGTGTTTCTTGCAAGGCGAGCTAGCGTTTGTTTCCCAGTCCTAAATGGAGTTGAATCCCATGCAGTTTCTGGTCCTACGAGCAAGAGTTGTTTTCTGCTAAGAAGAGTCACTATTGCGCTCCCATTGCCATACACAGTGCAAATAGCACTCGCGTCTGTTCCCAGCATGTACAGTGTATTGGACTGAAGAGAAGGTACTGTTCTTGTCAGTTTCCTAAGCAGAGTTGAACTAGATATGCCCCGTGTGTGTAGGAAGCACAGTTCTTTTGTTCTGAGCAAGCTCACTGTTCTGGCCCTATAGGAAACACAGGAGAGTAGAAGAGTGCTGTTTTCTCAAAAGCAGAGTGTGTTTCTTGCAAGGCGAGCTAGCGTTTGTTTCCCAGTCCTAAACGGAGTTGAATCCCATGCAGTTTCTGGTCCTACGAGCAAGAGTTGTTTTCTGCTAAGAAGAGTCACTATTGCGCTCCCATTGCCATACACAGTGCAAATAGCACTCGCGTCTGTTCCCAGCAAGTACAGTGTATTGGACTGAAGAGAAGCTACTGTTCTGGTCAGTTTCCTAAGCAGAGTTGAACTAGATATGCCCCGTGTGTGTAGGAAGCACAGTTTTTTTGTTCTGAGCAAGCTCACTGTTCTGGCCCTATAGGAAACACAGGAGAGTAGAAGAGTGCTGTTTTCTCAAAAGCAGAGTGTGTTTCTTGCAAGGCGAGCTAGCGTTTGCTTCCCAGTCCTAAACGGAGTTGAATCCCATGCAGTTTCCGGTCCTACGAGCAAGAGTTGTTTTCTGCTTAGAAGAGTCACTATTGCGCTCCCATTGCCATACACAGTGCAAATAGCACTCGCGTCTGTTCCCAGCAAGTACAGTGTATTGGACTGAAGAGAAGCTACTGTTCTGGTCAGTTTCCTAAGCAGAGTTGAACTAGATATGCCCCGTGTGTGTAGGAAGCACAGTTGTTTTGTTCTGAGCAAGCTCACTGTTCTGGCCCTATAGGAAACACAGGAGAGTAGAAGAGTGCTGTTTTCTCAAAAGCAGAGTGTGTTTCTTGCAAGGCGAGCTAGCGTTTGTTTCCCAGTCCTAAACGGAGTTGAATCCCATGCAGTATCTGGTCCTACGAGCAAGAGTTGTTTTCTGCTAAGAAGAGTCACTATTGCGCTCCCATTGCCATACACAGTGCAAATAGCACTCGCGTCTGTTCCCAGCAAGTACAGTGTATTGGACTGAAGAGAAGCTACTGTTCTGGTCAGTTTCCTAAGCAGAGTTGAACTAGATATGCCCCGTGTGTGTAGGAAGCACAGTTCTTTTGTTCTGAGCAAGCTCACTGTTCTGGCCCTATAGGAAACACAGGAGAGTAGAAGAGTGCTGTTTTCTCAAAAGCAGAGTGTGTTTCTTGCAAGGCGAGCTAGCGTTTGTTTCCCAGTCCTAAACGGAGTAGAATCCCATGCAGTTTCTGGTCCTACGAGCAAGAGTTGTTTTCTGCTAAGAAGAGTCACTATTGTGCTCCCATTGCCATACACAGTGCAAATAGCACTCGCGTCTGTTCCCAGCAAGTACAGTGTATTGGACTGAAGAGAAGCTACTTTTCTGGTCAGTTTCCTAAGCAGAGTTGAACTAGATATGCCCCGTGTGTGTAGGAAGCACAGTTCTTTTTTTCTGAGCAGCTCACTGTTCTGGCCCTATAGGAAACACAGGAGAGTAGAAGAGTGCTGTTTTCTCAAAAGCAGAGTGTGTTTCTTGCAAGGCGAGCTAGCGTTTGCTTCCCAGTCCTAAACGGAGTTGAATCCCATGCAGATTCTGGTCCTATGAGCAAGAGTTGTTTTCTGCTAAGAAGAGTCACTATTGCGCTCCCATTGCCATACACAGTGCAAATAGCACTCGCGTCTGTTCCCAGCAAGTACAGTGTATTGGACTGAAGAGAAGCTACTGTTCTGGTCAGTTTCCTAAGCAGAGTTGAACTAGATATGCCCCGTGTGTGTAGGAAGCACAGTTCTTTTGTTCTGAGCAAGCTCACTGTTCTGGCCCTATAGGAAACACAGGAGAGTAGAAGAGTGCTGTTTTCTCAAAAGCAGAGTGTGTTTCTTGCAAGGCGAGCTAGCGTTTGTTTCCCAGTCCTAAACGGAGTTGAATCCCATGCAGTTTCTGGTCCTACGAGCAAGAGTTGTTTTCTGCTTAGAAGAGTCACTATTGCGCTCCAATTGCCATACACAGTGCAAATAGCACTCGCGTCTGTTCCCAGCAAGTACAGTGTATTGGACTGAAGAGAAGCTACTGTTCTGGTCAGTTTCCTAAGCAGAGTTGAACTAGATATGCCCCGTGTGTGTAGGAAGCACAGTTCTTTTGTTCTGAGCAAGCTCACTGTTCTGGCCCTATAGGAAACACAGGAGAGTAGAAGAGTGCTGTTTTCTCAAAAGCAGAGTGTGTTTCTTGCAAGGCGAGCTAGCGTTTGTTTCCCAGTCCTAAACGGAGTTGAATCCCATGCAGTTTCTGGTCCTACGAGCAAGAGTTGTTTTCTGCTAAGAAGAGTCACTATTGAGCTCCCATTGCCATACACAGTGCAAATAGCACTCGCGTCTGTTCCCAGCAAGTACAGTGTATTGGACTGAAGAGAAGCTACTGTTCTGGTCAGTTTCCTAAGCAGAGTTGAACTAGATATGCCCCGTGTGTGTAGGAAGCACAGTTCTTTTGTTCTGAGCAAGCTCACTGTTCTGGCCCTATAGGAAACACAGGAGAGTAGAAGAGTGCTGTTTTCTCAAAAGCAGAGTGTGTTTCTTGCAAGGCGAGCTAGCGTTTGTTTCCCAGTCCTAAACGGAGTTGAATCCCATGCAGTTTCTGGTCCTACGAGCAAGAATTGTTTTCTGCTAAGAAGAGTCACTATTGCGCTCCCATTGCCATACACAGTGCAAATAGCACTCGCGTCTGTTCCCAGCAAGTACAGTGTATTGGACTGAAGAGAAGCTACTGCTCTTGTCAGTTTCCTAAGCAGAGTTGAACTAGATATGCCCCGTGTGTGTAGGAAGCACAGTTCTTTTGTTCTGAGCAAGCTCACTGTTCTGGCCCTATAGGAAACACAGGAGAGTAGAAGAGTGCTGTTTTCTCAAAAGCAGAGTGTGTTTCTTGCAAGGCGAGCTAGCGTTTGTTTCCCAGTCCTAAACAGAGTTGAATCCCATGCAGATTCTGGTCCTACGAGCAAGAGTTGTTTTCTGCTAAGAAGAGTCACTATTGCGCTCCCATTGCCATACACAGTGCAAATAGCACTCGCGTCTGTTCCCAGCAAGTACAGTGTATTGGACTGAAGAGAAGCTACTGTTCTGGTCAGTTTCCTAAGCAGAGTTGAACTAGATATGCCCCGTGTGTGTAGGAAGCACAGTTCTTTTTTTCTGAGCAAGCTCACTGTTCTGGCCCTATAGGAAACACAGGAGAGTAGAAGAGTGCTGTTTTCTCAAAAGCAGAGTGTGTTTCTTGCAAGGCGAGCTAGCGTTTGTTTCCCAGTCCTAAACGGAGTTGAATCCCATGCAGTTTCTGGTCCTACGAGCAAGAGTTGTTTTCTGCTAAGAAGAGTCACTATTGTGCTCCCATGCCATACACAGTGCAAATAGCACTCGCGTCTGTTCCCAGCAAGTACAGTGTATTGGACTGAAGAGAAGCTACTGTTCTGGTCAGTTTCCTAAGCAGAGTTGAACTAGATATGCCCCGTGTGTGTAGGAAGCACAGTTCTTTTGTTCTGAGCAAGCTCACTGTTCTGGCCCTATAGGAAACACAGGAGAGTAGAAGAGTGCTGTTTTCTCAAAAGCAGAGTGTGTTTCTTGCAAGGCGAGCTAGCGTTTGTTTCCCAGTCCTAAACGGAGTGAATCCCATGCAGTTTCTGGTCCTACGAGCAAGAGTTGTTTTCTGCTAAGAAGAGTCACTATTGCGCTCCCATTGCCATACACAGTGCAAATAGCACTCGCGTCTGTTCCCAGCAAGTACATAGTATTGGACTGAAGAGAAGGTACTGTTCTTGTCAGTTTCCTAAGCAGAGTTGAACTAGATATGCCCCGTGTGTGTAGGAAGCACAGTTGTTTTGTTCTGAGGAAGCTCACTGTTCTGGCCCTATAGGAAACACAGGAGAGTAGAAGAGTGCTGTTTTCTCAAAAGCAGAGTGTGTTTCTTGCAAGGCGAGCTAGCGTTTGTTTCCCAGTCCTAAACGGAGTTGAATCCCATGCAGTTTCTGGTCCTACGAGCAAGAGTTGTTTTCTGCTAAGAAGAGTCACTATTGCGCTCCCATTGCCATACACAGTGCAAATAGCACTCGCGTCTGTTCCCAGCAAGTACAGTGTATTGGACTGAAGAGAAGCTACTGTTCTTGTCAGTTTCCTAAGCAGAGTTGAACTAGATATGCCCCGTGTGTGTAGGAAGCACAGTTCTTTTGTTCTGAGCAAGCTCACTGTTCTGGCCCTATAGGAAACACAGGAGAGTAGAAGAGTGCTGTTTTCTCAAAAGCAGAGTGTGTTTCTTGCAAGGCGAGCTAGCGTTTGTTTCCCAGTCCTAAACGGAGTTGAATCCCATGCAGTTTCTGGTCCTACGAGCAAGAATTGTTTTCTGCTAAGAAGAGTCACTATTGCGCTCCCATTGACATACACAGTGCAAATAGCACTCGCGTCTGTTCCCAGCAAGTACAGTGTATTGGACTGAAGAGAAGCTACTGTTCTGGTCAGTTTCCTAAGCAGAGTTGAACTAGATATGCCCCGTGTGTGTAGGAAGCACAGTTCTTTTGTTCTGAGGAAGCTCACTGTTCTGGCCCTATAGGAAACACAGGAGAGTAGAAGAGTGCTGTTTTCTCAAAAGCAGAGTGTGTTTCTTGCAAGGCGAGCTAGCGTTTGTTTCCCAGTCCTAAACGGAGTTGAATCCCATGCAGTTTGTGGTCCTACGAGCAAGAGTTGTTTTCTGCTAAGAAGAGTCACTATTGCGCTCCCATTGCCATACACAGTGCAAATAGCACTCGCGTCTGTTCCCAGCAAGTACAGTGTATTGGACTGAAGAGAAGCTACTGTTCTGGTCAGTTTCCTAAGCAGAGTTGAACTAGATATGCCCCGTGTGTGTAGGAAGCACAGTTTTTTTGTTCTGAGCAAGCTCACTGTTCTGGCCCTATAGGAAACACAGGAGAGTAGAAGAGTGCTGTTTTCTCAAAAGCAGAGTGTGTTTTTTGCAAGGCGATCTAGCGTTTGTTTCCCAGTCCTAAACGGAGTTGAATCCCATGCAGTTTCTGGTCCTACGAGCAAGAGTTGTTTTCTGCTAAGAAGAGTCACTATTGCGCTCCCATTGCCATACACAGTGCAAATAGCACTCGCGTCTGTTCCCAGCAAGTACAGTGTATTGGACTGAAGAGAAGCTACTGTTCTTGTCAGTTTCCTAAGCAGAGTTGAACTAGATATGCCCCGTGTGTGTAGGAAGCACAGTTCTTTTGTTCTGAGCAAGCTCACTGTTCTGGCCCTATAGGAAACACAGGAGAGTAGAAGAGTGCTGTTTTCTCAAAAGCAGAGTGTGTTTCTTGCAAGGCGAGCTAGCGTTTGTTTCCCAGTCCTAAACAGAGTTGAATCCCATGCAGATTCTGGTCCTACGAGCAAGAGTTGTTTTCTGCTAAGAAGAGTCACTATTGCGCTCCCATTGCCATACACAGTGCAAATAGCACTCGCGTCTGTTCCCAGCAAGTACAGTGTATTGGACTGAAGAGAAGCTACTGTTCTGGTCAGTTTCCTAAGCAGAGTTGAACTAGATATGCCCCGTGTGTGTAGGAAGCACAGTTCTTTTTTTCTGAGCAAGCTCACTGTTCTGGCCCTATAGGAAACACAGGAGAGTAGAAGAGTGCTGTTTTCTCAAAAGCAGAGTGTGTTTCTTGCAAGGCGAGCTAGCGTTTGTTTCCCAGTCCTAAACGGAGTTGAATCCCATGCAGTTTCTGGTCCTACGAGCAAGAGTTGTTTTCTGCTAAGAAGAGTCACTATTGTGCTCCCATGCCATACACAGTGCAAATAGCACTCGCGTCTGTTCCCAGCAAGTACAGTGTATTGGACTGAAGAGAAGCTACTGTTCTGGTCAGTTTCCTAAGCAGAGTTGAACTAGATATGCCCCGTGTGTGTAGGAAGCACAGTTTTTTTGTTCTGAGCAAGCTCACTGTTCTGGCCCTATAGGAAACACAGGAGAGTAGAAGAGTGCTGTTTTCTCAAAAGCAGAGTGTGTTTTTTGCAAGGCGATCTAGCGTTTGTTTCCCAGTCCTAAACGGAGTTGAATCCCATGCAGTTTCTGGTCCTACGAGCAAGAGTTGTTTTCTGCTAAGAAGAGTCACTATTGCGCTCCCATTGCCATACACAGTGCAAATAGCACTCGCGTCTGTTCCCAGCAAGTACAGTGTATTGGACTGAAGAGAAGCTACTGTTCTTGTCAGTTTCCTAAGCAGAGTTGAACTAGATATGCCCCGTGTGTGTAGGAAGCACAGTTCTTTTGTTCTGAGCAAGCTCACTGTTCTGGCCCTATAAAAAACACAGGAGAGTAGAAGAGTGCTGTTTTCTCAAAAGCAGAGTGTGTTTCTTGCAAGGCGAGCTAGCATTTGTTTCCCAGTCCTAAACAGAGTTGAATCCCATGCAGATTCTGGTCCTACGAGCAAGAGTTGTTTTCTGCTAAGAAGAGTCACTATTGCGCTCCCATTGCCATACACAGTGCAAATAGCACTCGCGTCTGTTCCCAGCAAGTACAGTGTATTGGACTGAAGAGAAGCTACTGTTCTGGTCAGTTTCCTAAGCAGAGTTGAACTAGATATGCCCCGTGTGTGTAGGAAGCACAGTTCTTTTGTTCTGAGCAAGCTCACTGTTCTGGCCCTATAGGAAACACAGGAGAGTAGAAGAGTGCTGTTTTCTCAAAAGCAGAGTGTGTTTCTTGCAAGGCGAGCTAGCGTTTGTTTCCCAGTCCTAAACGGAGTAGAATCCCATGCAGTTTGTGGTCCTACGAGCAAGAGTTGTTTTCTGCTAAGAAGAGTCACTATTGTGCTCCCATTGCCATACACAGTGCAAATAGCACTCGCGTCTGTTCCCAGCAAGTACAGTGTATTGGACTGAAGAGAAGCTACTGTTCTGGTCAGTTTCCTAAGCAGAGTTGAACTAGATATGCCCCGTCTGTGTAGGAAGCACAGTTCTTTTTTTCTGAGCAAGCTCACTGTTCTGGCCCTATAGGAAACACAGGAGAGTAGAAGAGTGCTGTTTTCTCAAAAGCAGAGTGTGTTTCTTGCAAGGCGAGCTAGCGTTTGTTTCCCAGTCCTAAACGGAGTTGAATCCCATGCAGTTTCTGGTCCTACGAGCAAGAGTTGTTTTCTGCTAAGAAGAGTCACTATTGCGCTCCCATGCCATACACAGTGCAAATAGCACTCGCGTCTGTTCCCAGCAAGTACAGTGTATTGGACTGAAGAGAAGCTACTGTTCTGGTCAGTTTCCTAAGCAGAGTTGAACTAGATATGCCCCGTGTGTGTAGGAAGCACAGTTCTTTTGTTCTGAGCAAGCTCACTGTTCTGGCCTTCTAGGAAACACAGGAGAGTAGAAGAGTGCTGTTTTCTCAAAAGCAGAGTGTGTTTCTTGCAAGGCGAGCTAGCGTTTGTTTCCCAGTCCTAAACGGAGTTGAATCCCATGCAGTTTCTGGTCCTACGAGCAAGAGTTGTTTTCTGCTAAGAAGAGTCACTATTGCGCTCCCATTGCCATACACAGTGCAAATAGCACTCGCGTCTGTTCCCAGCAAGTACAGTGTATTGGACTGAAGAGAAGCTACTGTTCTGGTCAGTTTCCTAAGCAGAGTTGAACTAGATATGACCCGTGTGTGTAGGAAGCACAGTTCTTTTGTTCTGAGCAAGCTCACTGTTCTGGCCCTATAGGAAACACAGGAGAGTAGAAGAGTGCTGTTTTCTCAAAAGCAGAGTGTGTTTCTTGCAAGGCGAGCTAGCGTTTGTTTCCCAGTCCTAAACGGAGTAGAATCCCATGCAGTTTCTGGTCCTACGAGCAAGAGTTGTTTTCTGCTAAGAAGAGTCACTATTGTGCTCCCATTGCCATACACAGTGCAAATAGCACTCGCGTCTGTTCCCAGCAAGTACAGTGTATTGGACTGAAGAGAAGCTACTGTTCTGGTCAGTTTCCTAAGCAGAGTTGAACTAGATATGCCCCGTGTGTGTAGGAAGCACAGTTCTTTTGTTCTGAGCAAGCTCACTGTTCTGGCCCTATAGGAAACACAGGAGAGTAGAAGAGTGCTGTTTTCTCAAAAGCAGAGTGTGTTTCTTGCAAGGCGAGCTAGCGTTTGTTTCCCAGTCCTAAACGGAGTTGAATCCCATGCAGTTTCTGGTCCTACGAGCAAGAGTTGTTTTCTGCTAAGAAGAGTCACTATTGAGCTCCCATTGCCATACACAGTGCAAATAGCACTCGCGTCTGTTCCCAGCAAGTACAGTGTATTGGACTGAAGAGAAGCTACTGTTCTGGTCAGTTTCCTAAGCAGAGTTGAACTAGATATGCCCCGTGTGTGTAGGAAGCACAGTTCTTTTGTTCTGAGCAAGCTCACTGTTCTGGCCCTATAGGAAACACAGGAGAGTAGAAGAGTGCTGTTTTCTCAAAAGCAGAGTGTGTTTCTTGCAAGGCGAGCTAGCGTTTGTTTCCCAGTCCTAAACGGAGTTGAATCCCATGCAGTTTCTGGTCCTACGAGCAAGAATTGTTTTCTGCTAAGAAGAGTCACTATTGCGCTCCCATTGACATACACAGTGCAAATAGCACTCGCGTCTGTTCCCAGCAAGTACAGTGTATTGGACTGAAGAGAAGCTACTGTTCTGGTCAGTTTCCTAAGCAGAGTTGAACTAGATATGCCCCGTGTGTGTAGGAAGCACAGTTCTTTTGTTCTGAGGAAGCTCACTGTTCTGGCCCTATAGGAAACACAGGAGAGTAGAAGAGTGCTGTTTTCTCAAAAGCAGAGTGTGTTTCTTGCAAGGCGAGCTAGCGTTTGTTTCCCAGTCCTAAACGGAGTTGAATCCCATGCAGTTTGTGGTCCTACGAGCAAGAGTTGTTTTCTGCTAAGAAGAGTCACTATTGCGCTCCCATTGCCATACACAGTGCAAATAGCACTCGCGTCTGTTCCCAGCAAGTACAGTGTATTGGACTGAAGAGAAGCTACTGTTCTGGTCAGTTTCCTAAGCAGAGTTGAACTAGATATGCCCCGTGTGTGTAGGAAGCACAGTTTTTTTGTTCTGAGCAAGCTCACTGTTCTGGCCCTATAGGAAACACAGGAGAGTAGAAGAGTGCTGTTTTCTCAAAAGCAGAGTGTGTTTTTTGCAAGGCGATCTAGCGTTTGTTTCCCAGTCCTAAACGGAGTTGAATCCCATGCAGTTTCTGGTCCTACGAGCAAGAGTTGTTTTCTGCTAAGAAGAGTCACTATTGCGCTCCCATTGCCATACACAGTGCAAATAGCACTCGCGTCTGTTCCCAGCAAGTACAGTGTATTGGACTGAAGAGAAGCTACTGCTCTTGTCAGTTTCCTAAGCAGAGTTGAACTAGATATGCCCCGTGTGTGTAGGAAGCACAGTTCTTTTGTTCTGAGCAAGCTCACTGTTCTGGCCCTATAGGAAACACAGGAGAGTAGAAGAGTGCTGTTTTCTCAAAAGCAGAGTGTGTTTCTTGCAAGGCGAGCTAGCGTTTGTTTCCCAGTCCTAAACAGAGTTGAATCCCATGCAGATTCTGGTCCTACGAGCAAGAGTTGTTTTCTGCTAAGAAGAGTCACTATTGCGCTCCCATTGCCATACACAGTGCAAATAGCACTCGCGTCTGTTCCCAGCAAGTACAGTGTATTGGACTGAAGAGAAGCTACTGTTCTGGTCAGTTTCCTAAGCAGAGTTGAACTAGATATGCCCCGTGTGTGTAGGAAGCACAGTTCTTTTGTTCTGAGCAAGCTCACTGTTCTGGCCCTATAGGAAACACAGGAGAGTAGAAGAGTGCTGTTTTCTCAAAAGCAGAGTGTGTTTCTTGCAAGGCGAGCTAGCGTTTGTTTCCCAGTCCTAAACGGAGTAGAATCCCATGCAGTTTCTGGTCCTACGAGCAAGAGTTGTTTTCTGCTAAGAAGAGTCACTATTGTGCTCCCATTGCCATACACAGTGCAAATAGCTCTCGCGTCTGTTCCCAGCAAGTACAGTGTATTGGACTGAAGAGAAGCTACTGTTCTGGTCAGTTTCCTAAGCAGAGTTGAACTAGATATGCCCCGTGTGTGTAGGAAGCACAGTTCTTTTTTTCTGAGCAAGCTCACTGTTCTGGCCCTATAGGAAACACAGGAGAGTAGAAGAGTGCTGTTTTCTCAAAAGCAGAGTGTGTTTCTTGCAAGGCGAGCTAGCGTTTGTTTCCCAGTCCTAAACGGAGTTGAATCCCATGCAGTTTCTGGTCCTACGAGCAAGAGTTGTTTTCTGCTAAGAAGAGTCACTATTGTGCTCCCATGCCATACACAGTGCAAATAGCACTCGTGTCTGTTCCCAGCAAGTACAGTGTATTGGACTGAAGAGAAGCTACTGTTCTGGTCAGTTTCCTAAGCAGAGTTGAACTAGATATGCCCCGTGTGTGTAGGAAGCACAGTTCTTTTGTTCTGAGCAAGCTCACTGTTCTGGCCCTATAGGAAACACAGGAGAGTAGAAGAGTGCTGTTTTCTCAAAAGCAGAGTGTGTTTCTTGCAAGGCGAGCTAGCGTTTGTTTCCCAGTCCTAAACGGAGTGAATCCCATGCAGTTTCTGGTCCTACGAGCAAGAGTTGTTTTCTGCTAAGAAGAGTCACTATTGCGCTCCCATTGCCATACACAGTGCAAATAGCACTCGCGTCTGTTCCCAGCAAGTACATAGTATTGGACTGAAGAGAAGGTACTGTTCTTGTCAGTTTCCTAAGCAGAGTTGAACTAGATATGCCCCGTGTGTGTAGGAAGCACAGTTCTTTTGTTCTGAGCAAGCTCACTGTTCTGGCCCTATAGGAAACACAGGAGAGTAGAAGAGTGCTGTTTTCTCAAAAGCAGAGTGTGTTTCTTGCAAGGCGAGCTAGCGTTTGTTTCCCAGTCCTAAACGGAGTTGAATCCCATGCAGTTTCTGGTCCTACGAGCAAGAGTTGTTTTCTGCTAAGAAGAGTCACTATTGCGCTCCCATTGCCATACACAGTGCAAATAGCACTCGCGTCTGTTCCCAGCAAGTACAGTGTATTGGACTGAAGAGAAGCTACTGTTCTTGTCAGTTTCCTAAGCAGAGTTGAACTAGATATGCCCCGTGTGTGTAGGAAGCACAGTTCTTTTGTTCTGAGCAAGCTCACTGTTCTGGCCCTATAGGAAACACAGGAGAGTAGAAGAGTGCTGTTTTCTCAAAAGCAGAGTGTGTTTCTTGCAAGGCGAGCTAGCGTTTGTTTCCCAGTCCTAAACGGAGTTGAATCCCATGCAGTTTGTGGTCCTACGAGCAAGAGTTGTTTTCTGCTAAGAAGAGTCACTATTGCGCTCCCATTGCCATACACAGTGCAAATAGCACTCGCGTCTGTTCCCAGCAAGTACAGTGTATTGGACTGAAGAGAAGCTACTGTTCTGGTCAGTTTCCTAAGCAGAGTTGAACTAGATATGCCCCGTGTGTGTAGGAAGCACAGTTTTTTTGTTCTGAGCAAGCTCACTGTTCTGGCCCTATAGGAAACACAGGAGAGTAGAAGAGTGCTGTTTTCTCAAAAGCAGAGTGTGTTTTTTGCAAGGCGATCTAGCGTTTGTTTCCCAGTCCTAAACGGAGTTGAATCCCATGCAGTTTCTGGTCCTACGAGCAAGAGTTGTTTTCTGCTAAGAAGAGTCACTATTGCGCTCCCATTGCCATACACAGTGCAAATAGCACTCGCGTCTGTTCCCAGCAAGTACAGTGTATTGGACTGAAGAGAAGCTACTGTTCTTGTCAGTTTCCTAAGCAGAGTTGAACTAGATATGCCCCGTGTGTGTAGGAAGCACAGTTCTTTTGTTCTGAGCAAGCTCACTGTTCTGGCCCTATAAAAAACACAGGAGAGTAGAAGAGTGCTGTTTTCTCAAAAGCAGAGTGTGTTTCTTGCAAGGCGAGCTAGCATTTGTTTCCCAGTCCTAAACAGAGTTGAATCCCATGCAGATTCTGGTCCTACGAGCAAGAGTTGTTTTCTGCTAAGAAGAGTCACTATTGCGCTCCCATTGCCATACACAGTGCAAATAGCACTCGCGTCTGTTCCCAGCAAGTACAGTGTATTGGACTGAAGAGAAGCTACTGTTCTGGTCAGTTTCCTAAGCAGAGTTGAACTAGATATGCCCCGTGTGTGTAGGAAGCACAGTTCTTTTGTTCTGAGCAAGCTCACTGTTCTGGCCCTATAGGAAACACAGGAGAGTAGAAGAGTGCTGTTTTCTCAAAAGCAGAGTGTGTTTCTTGCAAGGCGAGCTAGCGTTTGTTTCCCAGTCCTAAACGGAGTAGAATCCCATGCAGTTTCTGGTCCTACGAGCAAGAGTTGTTTTCTGCTAAGAAGAGTCACTATTGTGCTCCCATTGCCATACACAGTGCAAATAGCACTCGCGTCTGTTCCCAGCAAGTACAGTGTATTGGACTGAAGAGAAGCTACTGTTCTGGTCAGTTTCCTAAGCAGAGTTGAACTAGATATGCCCGTGTGTGTAGGAAGCACAGTTCTTTTGTTCTGAGCAAGCTCACTGTTCTGGCCCTATAGGAAACACAGGAGAGTAGAAGAGTGCTGTTTTCTCAAAAGCAGAGTGTGTTTCTTGCAAGGCGAGCTAGCGTTTGTTTCCCAGTCCTAAACGGAGTTGAATCCCATGCAGTTTCTGGTCCTACGAGCAAGAGTTGTTTTCTGCTAAGAAGAGTCACTATTGCGCTCCCATGCCATACACAGTGCAAATAGCACTCGTGTCTGTTCCCAGCAAGTACAGTGTATTGGACTGAAGAGAAGCTACTGTTCTGGTCAGTTTCCTAAGCAGAGTTGAACTAGATATGCCCCGTGTGTGTAGGAAGCACAGTTCTTTTGTTCTGAGCAAGCTCACTGTTCTGGCCCTCAAGGAAACACAGGAGAGTAGAAGAGTGCTGTTTTCTCAAAAGCAGAGTGTGTTTCTTGCAAGGCGAGCTAGCGTTTGTTTCCCAGTCCTAAACGGAGTTGAATCCCATGCAGTTTCTGGTCCTAACGAGCAAGAGTTGTTTTCTGCTAAGAAGAGTCACTATTGAGCTCCCATTGCCATACACAGTGCAAATAGCACTCGCGTCTGTTCCCAGCAAGTACAGTGTATTGGACTGAAGAGAAGCTACTGTTATGGTCAGTTTCCTAAGCAGAGTTGAACTAGATATGCCCCGTGTGTGTAGGAAGCACAGTTCTTTTGTTCTGAGCAAGCTCACTGTTCTGGCCCTATAGGAAACACAGGAGAGTAGAAGAGTGCTGTTTTCTCAAAAGCAGAGTGTGTTTCTTGCAAGGCGAGCTAGCGTTTGTTTCCCAGTCCTAAACGGAGTTGAATCCCATGCAGTTTCTGGTCCTACGAGCAAGAGTTGTTTTCTGCTAAGAAGAGTCACTATTGCGCTCCCATTGCCATACACAGTGCAAATAGCACTCGCGTCTGTTCCCAGCAAGTACAGTGTATTGGACTGAAGAGAAGCTACTGTTCTGGTCAGTTTCCTAAGCAGAGTTGAACTAGATATGCCCCGTGTGTGTAGGAAGCACAGTTCTTTTGTTCTGAGCAAGCTCACTGTTCTGGCCCTATAGGAAACACAGGAGAGTAGAAGAGTGCTGTTTTCTCAAAAGCAGAGTGTGTTTCTTGCAAGGCGAGCTAGCGTTTGTTTCCCAGTCCTAAACGGAGTAGAATCCCATGCAGTTTCTGGTCCTACGAGCAAGAGTTGTTTTCTGCTAAGAAGAGTCACTATTGTGCTCCCATTGCCATACACAGTGCAAATAGCACTCGCGTCTGTTCCCAGCAAGTACAGTGTATTGGACTGAAGAGAAGCTACTGTTCTGGTCAGTTTCCTAAGCAGAGTTGAACTAGATATGCCCCGTGTGTGTAGGAAGCACAGTTCTTTTTTTCTGAGCAAGCTCACTGTTCTGGCCCTATAGGAAACACAGGAGAGTAGAAGAGTGCTGTTTTCTCAAAAGCAGAGTGTGTTTCTTGCAAGGCGAGCTAGCGTTTGTTTCCCAGTCCTAAACGGAGTTGAATCCCATGCAGTTTCTGGTCCTACGAGCAAGAGTTGTTTTCTGCTAAGAAGAGTCACTATTGCGCTCCCATGCCATACACAGTGCAAATAGCACTCGCGTCTGTTCCCAGTAAGTACAGTGTATTGGACTGAAGAGAAGCTACTGTTCTGGTCAGTTTCCTAAGCAGAGTTGAACTAGATATGCCCCGTGTGTGTAGGAAGCACAGTTCTTTTGTTCTGAGCAAGCTCACTGTTCTGGCCCTATAGGAAACACAGGAGAGTAGAAGAGTGCTGTTTTCTCAAAAGCAGAGTGTGTTTCTTGCAAGGCGAGCTAGCGTTTGTTTCCCAGTCCTAAACGGAGTTGAATCCCATGCAGTTTCTGGTCCTACGAGCAAGAGTTGTTTTCTGCTAAGAAGAGTCACTATTGCGCTCCCATTGCCATACACAGTGCAAATAGCACTCGCGTCTGTTCCCAGCAAGTACAGTGTATTGGACTGAAGAGAAGCTACTGTTATGGTCAGTTTCCTAAGCAGAGTTGAACTAGATATGCCCCGTGTGTGTAGGAAGCACAGTTCTTTTGTTCTGAGCAAGCTCACTGTTCTGGCCCTATAGGAAACACAGGAGAGTAGAAGAGTGCTGTTTTCTCAAAAGCAGAGTGTGTTTCTTGCAAGGCGAGCTAGCGTTTGTTTCCCAGTCCTAAACGGAGTTGAATCCCATGCAGTTTCTGTCCTACGAGCAAGAATTGTTTTCTGCTAAGAAGAGTCACTATTGCGCTCCCATTGCCATACACAGTGCAAATAGCACTCGCGTCTGTTCCCAGCAAGTACAGTGTATTGGACTGAAGAGAAGCTACTGTTCTGGTCAGTTTCCTAAGCAGAGTTGAACTAGATATGGCCCGTGTGTGTAGGAAGCACAGTTTTTTTGTTCTGAGCAAGCTCACTGTTCTGGCCCTATAGGAAACACAGGAGAGTAGAAGAGTGCTGTTTTCTCAAAAGCAGAGTGTGTTTTTTGCAAGGCGAGCTAGCGTTTGTTTCCCAGTCCTAAACGGAGTTGAATCCCATGCAGATTCTGGTCCTATGAGCAAGAGTTGTTTTCTGCTAAGAAGTGTCACTATTGCGCTCCCATTGCCATACACAGTGCAAATAGCACTCGCGTCTGTTCCCAGCAAGTACAGTGTATTGGACTGAAGAGAAGCTACTGTTCTTGTCAGTTTCCTAAGCAGAGTTGAACTAGATATGCCCCGTGTGTGTAGGAAGCACAGTTCTTTTTTTCTGAGCAAGCTCACTGTTCTGGCCCTATAGGAAACACAGGAGAGTAGAAGAGTGCTGTTTTCTCAAAAGCAGAGTGTGTTTCTTGCAAGGCGAGCTAGCGTTTGTTTCCCAGTCCTAAACGGAGTTGAATCCCATGCAGTTTCTGGTCCTACGAGCAAGAGTTGTTTTCTGCTAAGAAGAGTCACTATTGCGCTCCCATGCCATACACAGTGCAAATAGCATTCGCGTCTGTTCCCAGCAAGTACAGTGTATTGGACTGAAGAGAAGCTACTGTTCTGGTCAGTTTCCTAAGCAGAGTTGAACTAGATATGCCCCGTGTGTGTAGGAAGCACAGTTCTTTTGTTCTGAGCAAGCTCACTGTTCTGGCCCTATAGGAAACACAGGAGAGTAGAAGAGTGCTGTTTTCTCAAAAGCAGAGTGTGTTTCTTGCAAGGCGAGCTAGCGTTTGTTTCCCAGTCCTAAACGGAGTTGAATCCCATGCAGTTTCTGGTCCTACGAGCAAGAGTTGTTTTCTGCTAAGAAGAGTCACTATTGCGCTCCCATTGCCATACACAGTGCAAATAGCACTCGCGTCTGTTCCCAGCAAGTACAGTGTATTGGACTGAAGAGAAGCTACTGTTCTGGTCAGTTTCCTAAGCAGAGTTGAACTAGATATGGCCCCCGTGTGTAGGGAGCACAGTTTTTTTGTTCTGAGCAAGCTCACTGTTCTGGCCCTATAGGAAACACAGGAGAGTAGAAGAGTGCTGTTTTCTCAAAAGCAGAGTGTGTTTCTTGCAAGGCGAGCTAGCGTTTGTTTCCCAGTCCTAAACGGAGTTGAATCCCATGCAGTTTCTGGTCCTACGAGCAAGAGTTGTTTTCTGCTAAGAAGAGTCACTATTGCGCTCCCATTGCCATACACAGTGCAAATAGCACTCGCGTCTGTTCCCAGCAAGTACAGTGTATTGGACTGAAGAGAAGCTACTGTTCTTGTCAGTTTCCTAAGCAGAGTTGAACTAGATATGCCCCGTGTGTGTAGGAAGCACAGTTCTTTTGTTCTGAGCAAGCTCACTGTTCTGGTCCTATAGGAAACACAGGAGAGTAGAAGAGTGCTGTTTTCTCAAAAGCAGAGTGTGTTTTTTGCAAGGCGAGCTAGCGTTTGTTTCCCAGTCCTAAACGGAGTTGAATCCCATGCAGATTCTGGTCCTACGAGCAAGAGTTGTTTTCTGCTAAGAAGTGTCACTATTGCGCTCCCATTGCCATACACAGTGCAAATAGCACTCGCGTCTGTTCCCAGCAAGTACAGTGTATTGGACTGAAGAGAAGCTACTGTTCTGGTCAGTTTCCTAAGCAGAGTTGAACTAGATATGCACCGTGTGTAGGAAGCACAGTTCTTTTGTTCTGAGCAAGCTCACTGTTCTGGCCCTATAGGAAACACAGGAGAGTAGAAGAGTGCTGTTTTCTCAAAAGCAGAGTGTGTTTCTTGCAAGGCGAGCTAGCGTTTGTTTCCCAGTCCTAACGGAGTTGAATCCCATGCAGTTTCTGGTCCTACGAGCAAGAGTTGTTTTCTGCTAAGAAGAGTCACTATTGCGCTCCCATTGCCATACACAGTGCAAATAGCACTCGCGTCTGTTCCCAGCAAGTACAGTGTATTGGACTGAAGAGAAGCTACTGTTCTGGTCAGTTTCCTAAGCAGAGTTGAACTAGATATGCCCCGTGTGTGTAGGAAGCACAGTTCTTTTGTTCTGACCAAGCTCAATGTTCTGGCCCTATAGGAAACCCAGGAGAGTAGAAGAGTGCTGTTTTCTCAAAAGCAGAGTGTGTTTCTTGCAAGGCGAGCTAGCGTTTGTTTCCCAGTCCTAAACGGAGTTGAATCCCATGCAGTTTCTGGTCCTACGAGCAAGAGTTGTTTTCTGCTAAGAAGAGTCACTATTGCGCTCCCATGCCATACACAGTGCAAATAGCACTCGCGTCTGTTCCCAGCAAGTACAGTGTATTGGACTGAAGAGAAGCTACTGTTCTGGTCAGTTTCCTAAGCAGAGTTGAACTAGATATGCCCCGTGTGTGTAGGAAGCACAGTTCTTTTGTTCTGAGCAAGCTCACTGTTCTGGCCCTATAGGAAACACAGGAGAGTAGAAGAGTGCTGTTTTCTCAAAAGCAGAGTGTGTTTCTTGCAAGGCGAGCTAGCGTTTGTTTCCCAGTCCTAAACGGAGTTGAATCCCATGCAGTTTCTGGTCCTACGAGCAAGAGTTGTTTTCTGCTAAGAAGAGTCACTATTGCGCTCCCATTGCCATACACAGTGCAAATAGCACTCGCGTCTGTTCCCAGCAAGTACAGTGTATTGGACTGAAGAGAAGCTACTGTTCTGGTCAGTTTCCTAAGCAGAGTTGAACTAGATATGCCCCGTGTGTGTAGGAAGCACAGTTCTTTTGTTCTGAGCAAGCTCACTGTTCTGGCCCTATAGGAAACACAGGAGAGTAGAAGAGTGCTGTTTTCTCAAAAGCAGAGTGTGTTTCTTGCAAGGCGAGCTAGCGTTTGTTTCCCAGTCCTAAACGGAGTTGAATCCCATGCAGATTCTGGTCCTATGAGCAAGAGTTGTTTTCTGCTAAGAAGAGTCACTATTGTGCTCCCATTGCCATACACAGTGCAAATAGCACTCGCGTCTGTTCCCAGCAAGTACAGTGTATTGGACTGAAGAGAAGCTACTGTTCTGGTCAGTTTCCTAAGCAGAGTTGAACTAGATATGCCCCGTGTGTGTAGGAAGCACAGTTCTTTTGTTCTGAGCAAGCTCACTGTTCTGGCCCTATAGGAAACACAGGAGAGTAGAAGAGTGCTGTTTTCTCAAAAGCAGAGTGTGTTTCTTGCAAGGCGAGCTAGCGTTTGTTTCCCAGTCCTAAACGGAGTTGAATCCCATGCAGTTTCTGGTCCTACGAGCAAGAGTTGTTTTCTGCTAAGAAGAGTCACTATTGCGCTCCCATTGCCATACACAGTGCAAATAGCACTCGCGTCTGTTCCCAGCAAGTACAGTGTATTGGACTGAAGAGAAGCTACTGTTCTGGTCAGTTTCCTAAGCAGAGTTGAACTAGATATGCCCCGTGTGTGTAGGAAGC
>NW_026736584.1:0-65440 GCF_949786415.1 Peromyscus eremicus | reverse complement strand
CTTAGGAAAACTGACAAGAACAGTAGCTCCTCTTCATTCTGATACACTGTAGTTGCTGAGAACAGACGCGAGTGCTACTTGCACTGTGTATGGCAATTGGAGCACAATAGTGACTCGTCTTACCAGAAAACAACTCTTGCTCGTAGCACAAAAAACTGCATGTGACTCAACTCCATTTAGGACTGGGGAAACAAACTCTAGCTCGCCTTACAAGAAACACACTCTGCTTTTGAGAAAAGAGCACTCTTCTACTCTACTGTGTTTCCTATAGGGCCAGAACAGTGAGCTTGCTCAGAACAAATGAACTGTGCTTCCTAGGACACACGCGCCATATCTAGTTCAACTCTGCTTAGAAGACTGACCAGAACAGTAGCTCCTCTTCAGTCCAATACACTGTACTTCCTTGGAACAGACTTGAGTGCTATTTGCACTGTGTATGGCAATGAGAGCGCAATAGTGGCTTTCCTTACCAGAAAACAACTCTTGATCGTAGGACCACACACTGCATGTGATTCAACGCCATTTATGACTGGGAAACAAATGCTAGCTCGCCTTACAAGAAACACACTCTGCTTCTGAGATAAGAGCACTCTTCTTCTCTACTGTGTTTCCTATGGGGTCCAAACAGTGAGCTTGCTCAGAACAAAAGAACTGTGCTTCCTACACACATCGACCATATCTAGTTCAACTCTGCTTAGGAAACTGACAAGAACAGTAGCTCCTCTTCAGTCAATACACTGTACTTGCGGGGAAGAGACGCGAGTGCTATTTGCACTGTGTATGGCAATTGGAGCACAATAGTGACTCGTCTTACCAGAAAACAACTCTTGCTCGTAGGACAAAAAAACTGCATGAGACACAACTCCATTTAGGTCTGGGAAACAAATGCTAGCTCGCCTTACAAGAAACACACTCTGCTTTAGAGAAAAGAGCACTCTTCTACTCTACTGTGTTTCTTATGGGGGTCCGAACAGTGAGCTTTCTCAGAACAAAAGAACTGTGCTTCCTACACACACAGCCATATCTAGTTCAGTTCTGCTTAAGAACCTGACAAGAACAGTAGCTCCTCTTCAGTCCAATACACTGTACTGCTGGGAACAGACGCCAGTGCTATTTGTCCTGTGTATGGCAATGGCAGCACAATAGTGACTTTCCTTACCAGAAAACAACTCTTGTTCTAGGACCAGAAACTGCATGTGATTCAACTCCATTTAAGACTGCAAAACAAATGCTAGCTCGCCTTACAAGAAACACACTCTGCTTTTGAGAAAAGAGCACGCTTCTACTCTACTGTGTTTCCTATAGGGCCAGAACAGTGAGCTTGCTCAGAACATAAGAACTGTGCTTTCTACACACACGGTCCTTATCTAGTTCAACTCTGCTTAGGAAACTGACAAGAACAGTAGCTCCTCTTCAGTCCGATACACTGTACTTGCTGGGAACAGACACTAGTGCTATTTGCACTGTGTATGTCAATGGGAGCGCAATAGTGACTTTCCTTACCAGAAAACAACTCTTGCTCGTAGGACCAGAAACTGCATGTGATTCAACTCCATTTAGGACTGGGAAACAAACGCTAGCTCGCCTTACAAGAAACACATTCTGCTTTTGAGAAAAGAGCACTCTTCTACTCTACTGTGTTTCCTATGGGGTCCGAACAGTGAGCTTTCTCAGAACAAAAGAACTGTGCTTCCTACACACAGCCATATCTAGTTCAATTCTGCTTAGGAACCTGACAAGAACAGTAGCTCCTCTTAAGTCCAATACACTGTACTGCTGGGAACAGACGCCAGTGCTATTTGTCCTGTGTATGGCAATGGCAGCACAATAGTGACTATTCTTATCATAAAACAACTCTTGCTCGTAGGACCAGAAACTGTATGTGATTCAACTCCATTTAAAACTTGGAAACAAACGCTAGCTCGCCTTACAAGAAACACAATCTCCTTTAGAGAAAAGAGCACTCTTTTATTCTACTCTGTTTCCTATAGGGCCAGAACAGTGAGCTTGCTCAGAACAAAAGAACTGTGCTTCCTACACACGGGCCATATCTAGTTCAACTCTGCTTAGGAAACTGACAAGAACAGTAGCTCCACTTCAGTCCGATACACTGTACTTGCTGGGAACAGACGCGAGTGCTATAGGCACTGTGTATGGCAATGGGAGCGCAATAGTGACTTTCCTTACCAGAAAACCACTCTTGCTCGTAGGACCAGAAACTGCATGTGATTCAACTCCGTTTAGGACTGGGAACCAAATGCTAGCTCGCCTTACATGAAACACTCTCTGCTTTTGAGAAAAGAGCACTCTTCTACTCTACTGTGTTTCCTATGGGGTCCAAACAGTGAGCTTGCTCAGAACAAAAAACTGTGCTTCCTACACACATGGACCATATCTAGTTCAACTCTGCTTAGGAGACTGACAAGAACAGTAGCTCCTCTTCAGTCCAATACACTGTACTTGCTGGGAACAGACGCCAGTGCTATTTGCACTGTGTATGCCAATGGGAGCGCAATAGTGACTTTCCTTACCAGAAAACAACTCTTGATCGTAGGACCAGAAACTGCATGTGATTCATCTCCGTTTAGGACTGGGAAACAAATGCTAGCTCGCCTTACATGAAACACTCTCTGCTTTTGAGAAAAAAGCACTCTTCTACTCTACTGTGTTTCCTATGGGGTCCAAACAGTGAGCTTGCTCAGAACAAAAAACTGTGCTTCCTACACACATGGACCATATCTAGTTCAACTCTGCTTAGGAAACTGACAAGAACAGTAGCTCCTCTTAAGTCCGATACACTGTACTTGCTGGGAACATACGCGAGTGCTATTTGCACTGTGTATGGCAAAGGGAGCACAATAGTGACTTTCCTTACCAGAAAACAACTCTTGCTCGTAGGACCAAAAACTGCCTGTGACTCAACTCCATTTAGGACTGGGAAACAAACGCGAGCGCCCCTTACAAGAAACACACTCTGCTTTAGAGAAAAGAGCACTCTTCTTCTCTACTGTGTTTCCTATAGGGCCAGAACAGTGAGCTTGCTCAGAACATAATAACTGTGCTTCCTTCACACACGGGCCATATCTAGTTCAACTCTGCTTAGGAAACTGACAAGAACAGTAGCTCCTCTTCATTCCGATACACTGTACTTGCTGAGAACAGACGCGAGTGCTACTTGCACTGTGTATGGCAATTGGAGCACAATAGTGACTCGTCTTGCCAGAAAACAACTCTTGCTCGTAGGACAAAAAACTGCATGTGACTCAACTCCATTTAGGACTGGGAAACAAACTCTAGCTCGCCTTACAAGAAACACACTCTGTTTTTGAGAAAAGAAAACTCTTCTACTCTACTGTGTTTCCTATGTGGTCCGAACAGTGAGCTTGCTCAGAACAAAAGAACTGTGCTTCCTACACACACGGCCATATCTAGTTCAATTCTGCTTAGGAACCTGACAAGAACAGTAGATCCTCTTCAGTCCAATACACTGTACTTGCTGCGAACAGACGCCAGTGCTATTTGTCCTGTGTATGGCAATGGCAGCACAACAGTGACTATTCTTACCAGAAAACAACTCTTGCTCGTAGGACCACACACTTCTTGTGATTCAACGCCATTTAGGACTGGGAAACAAATGCTAGCTCGCCTTACAAGAAACACACTCTGCTTCTGAGAAAAGAGCACTCTTCTACTCTACTGTGTTTCCTATGGGGTCCAAACAGTGAGCTTGCTCAGAACAAAAGAACTGTGCTTCCTGCACACACGGGCCATATCTAGTTCAACTCTGCTTAGGAAACTGACAAGAACAGTAGCTCCTCTTCATTCTGATACACTGTAGTTGCTGAGAACAGACGCGAGTGCTACTTGCACTGTGTATGGCAATTGGAGCACAATAGTGACTCGTCTTACCAGAAAACAACTCTTGCTCGTAGCACAAAAAACTGCATGTGACTCAACTCCATTTAGGACTGGGAAACAAACTCTAGCTCGCCTTACAAGAAACACACGCTGCTTTTGAGAAAAGAGCACTCTTCTACTCTACAGTGTTTCCTATAGGGCCAGAACAGTGAGCTTGCTCAGAACAAATGAACTGTGCTTCCTAGACACACGCGCCATATCTAGTTCAACTCTGCTTAGAAGACTGACCAGAACAGTAGCTCCTCTTCAGTCCAATACACTGTACTTCCTTGGAACAGACTTGAGTGCTATTTGCACTGTGTATGGCAATGAGAGCGCAATAGTGGCTTTCCTTACCAGAAAACAACTCTTGATCGTAGGACCACACACTGCATGTGATTCAACTCCATTTATGACTGGGAAACAAATGCTAGCTCGCCTTACAAGAAACACACTCTGCTTCTGAGATAAGAGCACTCTTCTTCTCTACTGTGTTTCCTATGGGGTCCAAACAGTGAGCTTGCTCAGAACAAAAGAACTGTGCTTCCTACACACATCGACCATATCTAGTTCAACTCTGCTTAGGAAACTGACAAGAACAGTAGCTCCTCTTCAGTCCAATACACTGTACTTGCGGGGAAGAGACGCGAGTGCTATTTGCACTGTGTATGGCAATTGGAGCACAATAGTGACTCGTCTTACCAGAAAACAACTCTTGCTCGTAGGACAAAAAACTGCATGAGACACAACTCCATTTAGGTCTGGGAAACAAATGCTAGCTCGCCTTACAAGAAACACACTCTGCTTTAGAGAAAAGAGCACTCTTCTACTCTACTGTGTTTCTTATGGGGTCCGAACAGTGAGCTTTCTCAGAACAAAAGAACTGTGCTTCCTACACACACAGCCATATCTAGTTCAGTTCTGCTTAGGAACCTGACAAGAACAGTAGCTCCTCTTCAGTCCAATACACTGTACTGCTGGGAACAGACGCCAGTGCTATTTGTCCTGTGTATGGCAATGGCAGCACAATAGTGACTTTCCTTACCAGAAAACAACTCTTGTTCTAGGACCAGAAACTGCATGTGATTCAACTCCATTTAAGACTGCAAAACAAATGCTAGCTCGCCTTACAAGAAACACACTCTGCTTTTGAGAAAAGAGCACGCTTCTACTCTACTGTGTTTCCTATAGGGCCAGAACAGTGAGCTTGCTCAGAACATAAGAACTGTGCTTTCTACACACACGGTCCTTATCTAGTTCAACTCTGCTTAGGAAACTGACAAGAACAGTAGCTCCTCTTCAGTCCGATACACTGTACTTGCTGGGAACAGACACTAGTGCTATTTGCACTGTGTATGGCAATGGGAGCGCAATAGTGACTTTCCTTACCAGAAAACAACTCTTGCTCGTAGGACCAGAAACTGCATGTGATTCAACTCCATTTAGGACTGGGAAACAAACGCTAGCTCGCCTTACAAGAAACATATTCTGCTTTTGAGAAAAGAGCACTCTTCTACTCTACTGTGTTTCCTATGGGGTCCGAACAGTGAGCTTTCTCAGAACAAAAGAACTGTGCTTCCTACACACAGCCATATCTAGTTCAATTCTGCTTAGGAACCTGACAAGAACAGTAGCTCCTCTTAAGTCCAATACACTGTACTGCTGGGAACAGACGCCAGTGCTATTTGTCCTGTGTATGGCAATGGCAGCACAATAGTGACTATTCTTATCATAAAACAACTCTTGCTCGTAGGACCAGAAACTGTATGTGATTCAACTCCATTTAAAACTTGGAAACAAACGCTAGCTCGCCTTACAAGAAACACAATCTCCTTTAGAGAAAAGAGCACTCTTTTATTCTACTCTGTTTCCTATAGGGCCAGAACAGTGAGCTTGCTCAGAACAAAAGAACTGTGCTTCCTACACACGGGCCATATCTAGTTCAACTCTGCTTAGGAGACTGACAAGAACAGTAGCTCCTCTTCAGTCCAATACACTGTACTTGCTGGGAACAGACGCCAGTGCTATTTGCACTGTGTATGCCAATGGGAGCGCAATAGTGACTTTCCTTACCAGAAAACAACTCTTGATCGTAGGACCAGAAACTGCATGTGATTCATCTCCGTTTAGGACTGGGAAACAAATGCTAGCTCGCCTTATATGAAACACTCTCTGCTTTTGAGAAAAAAGCACTCTTCTACTCTACTGTGTTTCCTATGGGGTCCAAACAGTGAGCTTGCTCAGAACAAAAAACTGTGCTTCCTACACACATGGACCATATCTAGTTCAACTCTGCTTAGGAAACTGACAAGAACAGTAGCTCCTCTTAAGTCCGATACACTGTACTTGCTGGGAACATACGCGAGTGCTATTTGCACTGTGTATGGCAAAGGGAGCACAATAGTGACTTTCCTTACCAGAAAACAACTCTTGCTCGTAGGACCAAAAACTGCCTGTGACTCAACTCCATTTAGGACTGGGAAACAAACGCGAGCGCCCCTTACAAGAAACACACTCTGCTTTAGAGAAAAGAGCACTCTTCTTCTCTACTGTGTTTCCTATAGGGCCAGAACAGTGAGCTTGCTCAGAACATAATAACTGTGCTTCCTTCACACACGGGCCATATCTAGTTCAACTCTGCTTAGGAAACTGACAAGAACAGTAGCTCCTCTGCAGTCCAATACAGTGTACTTCCTGGGAACAGACGTGAGTGCTATTTGCACTGTGTATGGCAATGAGAGCGAATAGTGGCTTTCCTTACCAGAAAACAACTCTTGATCGTAGGACCACTCACTGCATGTGATTCAACGCCATTTAGGACTGGGAAACAAATGCTAGCTCGCCTTACAAGAAACACACTCTGCTTCTGAGAAAAGAGCACTCTTCTACTCTACTGTGTTTCCTATGGGGTCCAAACAGTGAGCTTGCTCAGAACAAAAGAACTGTGCTTCCTACACACATCGACCATATCTAGTTCAACTCTGCTTAGGAAACTGACAAGAACAGTAGCTCCTCTTCAGTCCAATACACTGTACTTGCGGGCAAGAGACGCGAGTGCTATTTGCACTGTGTATGGCAATTGGAGCACAATAGTGACTCGTCTTACCAGAAAACAACTCTTGCTCGTAGCACAAAAAAATGCATGTGACTCAACTCCATTTAGGTCTGGGAAACAAACGCTAGCTCGCCTTACAAGAAACACACTCTGCTTTAGAGAAAAGAGCACTCTTCTACTCTACTGTGTTTCCTATGGGGTCCAAACAGTGAGCTTGCTCAGAACAAAAGAACTGTGCTTCCTACACACACAGCCATATCTAGTTCAATTCTGCTTAGGAACCTGACAAGAACAGTAGCTCCTCTTCAGTCCAATACACTGTACTGCTGGGAACAGACGCCAGTGCTATTTGTCCTGTGTATGGCAATGGCAGCACAATAGTGACTATTCTTATCATAAAACAACTCTTGCTTGTAGGACCAGAAACTGTATGTGATTCAACTCCATTTAGGACTGGGAAACAAACGCTAGCTCGCCTTACAAGAAACACAATCTGCTTTAGAGAAAAGAGCACTCTTCTACTCTACTGTGTTTCCTATGGGGTGTCAAACAGTGAGCTTGCTCAGAACAAAAGAACTGTGCTTCGTACACACAAGGACCATATGTAGTTCAACTCTGCTTAGGAAACTAACAAGAACAGTAGCTCCTATTCAGTCCAATACAATGTACTTGCTGGGAACAGACGCGAGTGTTATTTGCCCTGTTTATGGCAATGGGAGCAAAGTAGTGACTTTCCTTACCAGAAAACAACTCTTGTTCGTAGGACCAGAAACTGCATGTGATTCAACTCCATTTAGGACTGCAAAACAAACGCTAGCTCGCCTTAAAAGAAACACACTCTGCTTTTGAGAAAAGAGCACGCTTCTACTCTACTGTGTTTCCTAGAGGGCCAGAACAGTGAGCTTGCTCAGAACATAAGAACTGTGCTTTCTACACACACGGTCCTTATCTAGTTCAACTCTGCTTAGGAAACTGACAAGAACAGTAGCTCCTCTTCAGTCCGATACACTGTACTTGCTGGGAACAGACGCGAGTGCTATTTGCACTGTGTATGGCAATGGGAGCGCAACAGTGACTTTCCTTACCAGAAAACAACTCTTGCTCATAGGACCAGAAACTGCATGTGATTCAACTCCATTTAGGACTGGGAAACAAACGCTAGCTCGCCTTACAAGAAACACACTCTGCTTTTGAGAAAAGAGCACTCTTCTACTCTACTGTGTTTCCTATGGGGTCCAAACAGTGAGCTTACTCAGAACAAAAGAACTGTGCTTCCTACACACATGGCCATATCTAGTTAAATTCTGCTTAGGAAGCTGACAAGAACAGTAGCTCCTCTTCAGTCCATTACTCTGTACTTGCAGGGAAGAGACGCGAGTGCTATTTGCACTGTGTATGGCAAATAGAGCACAATAGTGACATGTCTTAACAGAAAACAACTCTTGCTCTTAGCACAAAAATCTGCATGTGACTCAACTCCATTTAGGTCTGGGAAACAAACGCTAGCTCACCTTACAAGAAACAAACTCTACTTTAGAGAAAAGAGCACTCTTCTACTCTACTGTGTTTCCTATAGGGCCAGAACAGTGATCTTGCTCAGAACATAATAACTGTGCCTCCTACACACACGGGCCATATCTAGTTCAACTCTGCTTAGGAAACTGACAAGAACAGTAGCTCCTCTTCAGTCCGATACACTGTACTTGCTGAGAACAGATGCGAGTGCTACTTGTACTGTGTATGGCAATTGGAGCACAATAGTGACTCGTCTTACCAGAAAACAACTCTTGCTCGTAGCACAAAAAACTGCATGTGACTCAACTCCATTTAGGACTGGAAAACAAACTCTAGCTCGCTTTACAAGAAACACACTCTGTTTTTGAGAAAAGAGCACTCTTCTACTCTACTGTGTTTCCTATAGGGCCAGAACAGTGTGCTTGCTCAGAACAAAGGAACTGTGCTTCCTAGACACACGGGCCATACCTAGTTCAACTCTGCTTAGGAGACTGACAAGAACAGTAGCTCCTCTTCAGTCCAATACACTGTACTTGCTGGGAACAGACGTGAGTGCTATTTGCACTCTGTATGGCAATGAGAGCACAATAGTGGCTTTCCTTACCAGAAAACCACTCTTGCTCGTAGGACCACACACTGCATGTGATTCAACGCCATTTAGGACTGGGAAACAAATGCTAGCTTGTCTTACAAGAAACACACTCTGCTTCTGAGAAAAGAGCACTCTTCTACTCTACGTGTTTCCTATGGGGTCCAAACAGTGAGCTTGCTCAGAACAAAAGTACTGTGCTTCCTACACACATCGACCATATCTAGTTCAACTCTGCTTAGGAAACTGACAAGAAGAGTAGCTCCTCTTCAGTCCAATACAGTGTACTTGCGGGGAAGAGACGCGAGTGCTATTTGCACTGTGTATGGCAATTGGAGCACAATAGTGACTCGTCTTACCAGAAAACAACTCTTGCTCGTAGGCAAAAAAACTGCATGTGACTCAACTCCATTTAGTTCTAGGAAACAAACGCTAGCTCGCCTTACAAGAAACACACTCTGCTTTAGAGAAAAGAGCACTCTTCTACTCTACTGTGTTTCCTATGGGGTCCGAACAATGAGCTTTCTCAGAACAAAAGAACTGTGCTTCCTACACACACAGCCATATCTAGTTCAATTCTGCTTAGGAACCTGACAAAACAGTAGCTCCTCTTCAGTCCAATACACTGTACTGCTGGGAACAGACGCCAGTGCTATTTGTCCTGTGTATGGCAATGGCAGCGCAATAGTGACTATTCTTATCATAAAACAACTCTTGCTCATAGGACCAGAAACTGCATGTGATTCAACTACTTTTAGGACTGGGAAACAAATGCTAGCTCGCCTTACATGAAACACTCTCTGCTTTTGCGAAAAGAGCACTCTTCTACTCTACTGTGTTTCCTATGGGGTCCAAACAGTGAGCTTGCTCAGAACAAAGAACTGTGCTTCCTACACACATGGACCATATCTAGTTCAACTCTGCTTAGGAAACTGACAAGAACAGTAGCTCCTCTTCAGTCCGATACACTGTACTTGCTGGGAACAGACGCGAGTGCTATTTGCACTGTGTATGGCAAAGGGAGCACAATAGTCACTTTCCTTACCAGAAAACAACTCTTGCTCGTAGGACCAGAAACTGCATGTGATTCAAATCCATTTAGGACCAGGAAACAAACGATAGCTTGCCTTACAAAAAACACACTCTGCTTTTGAGAAAAGAGCACTCTTCTATCTACTGGGTTTCCTATGTGGTCCGAACAGTGAGCTTGCTCAGAACAAAAGAACTGTGCTTCCTACACACACGGCCATATCTAGTTCAATTCTGCTTAGGAACCTGACAAGAACAGTAGATCCTCTTCAGTCCAATACACTGTACTTGCTGCAAACAGACGCCAGTGCTATTTGTCCTGTGTATGGCAATGGCAGCACAACAGTGACTATTCTTACCAGAAAACAACTCTTGCTCGTAGGACCACACACTTCTTGTGATTCAACGCCATTTAGGACTGGGAAACAAATGCTAGCTCGACTTACAAGAAACACACTCTGCTTTTGAGAAAAGAGCACTCTTCTACTCTACTGTGTTTCCTATGGGTCAGAACAGTGAGCTTGCTCAGAACAAAAGAACTGTGCTTCCTGCACACACGGGCCATATCTAGTTCAACTCTGCTTAGGAAACTGACAAGAACAGTAGCTCCTCTTCATTCTGATACACTGTAGTTGCTGAGAACAGACGCGAGTGCTACTTGCACTGTGTATGGCAATTGGAGCACAATAGTGACTCGTCTTACCAGAAAACAACTCTTGCTCGTAGCACAAAAAACTGCATGTGACTCAACTCCATTTAGGACTGGGAAACAAACTCTAGCTCGCCTTACAAGAAACACACTCTGCTTTTGAGAAAAGAGCACTCTTCTACTCTACTGTGTTTCCTATAGGGCCAGAACAGTGAGCTTGCTCAGAACAAATGAACTGTGCTTCCTAGACACACGCGCCATATCTAGTTCAACTCTGCTTAGAAGACTGACCAGAACAGTAGCTCCTCTTCAGTCCAATACACTGTACTTCCTTGGAACAGACTTGAGTGCTATTTGCACTGTGTATGGCAATGAGAGCGCAATAGTGGCTTTCCTTACCAGAAAACAACTCTTGATCGTAGGACCACACACTGCATGTGATTCAACGCCATTTATGACTGGGAAACAAATGCTAGCTCGCCTTACAAGAAACACACTCTGCTTCTGAGATAAGAGCACTCTTCTTCTCTACTGTGTTTCCTATGGGGTCCAAACAGTGAGCTTGCTCAGAACAAAAGAACTGTGCTTCCTACACACATCGACCATATCTAGTTCAACTCTGCTTAGGAAACTGACAAGAACAGTAGCTCCTCTTCAGTCCAATACACTGTACTTGCGGTTAAGAGACGCGAGTGCTATTTGCACTGTGTATGGCAATTGGAGCACAATAGTGACTCTTCTTACCAGAAAACAACTCTTGCTCGTAGGACAAAAAACTGCATGAGACACAACTCCATTTAGGTCTGGGAAACAAATGCTAGCTCGCCTTACAAGAAACACACTCTGCTTTAGAGAAAAGAGCACTCTTCTACTCTACTGTGTTTCTTATGGGGTCCAAACAGTGAGCTTTCTCAGAACAAAAGAACTGTGCTTCCTACACACACAGCCATATCTAGTTCAATTCTGCTTAGGAACCTGACAAGAACAGTAGCTCCTCTTCAGTCCAATACACTGTACTGCTGGGAACAGACGCCAGTGCTATTTGTCCTGTGTATGGCAATGGCAGCACAATAGTGACTTTCCTTACCAGAAAACAACTCTTGTTCGTAGGACCAGAAACTGCATGTGATTCAACTCCATTTAAGACTGCAAAACAAATGCTAGCTCGCCTTACAAGAAACACACTCTGCTTTTGAGAAAAGAGCACGCTTCTACTCTACTGTGTTTCCTATAGGGCCAGAACAGTGAGCTTGCTCAGAACATAAGAACTGTGCTTTCTACACACACGGTCCTTATCTAGTTCAACTCTGCTTAGGAAACTGACAAGAACAGTAGCTCCTCTTCAGTCCGATACACTGTACTTGCTGGGAACAGACACTAGTGCTATTTGCACTGTGTATGGCAATGGGAGCGCAATAGTGACTTTCCTTACCAGAAAACATCTCTTGATCGTAGGACCACACACTGCATGTGATTCAAGGCCATTTATGACTGGGAAACAAATGGTAGCTCGCCTTACAAGAAACACACTCTGCTTCTGAGATAAGAGCACTGTTCTTCTCTACTGTGTTTCCTATGGGGTCCAAACAGTGAGCTTGCTCAGAACAAAAGAACTGTGCTTCCTACACACATCGACCATATCTAGTTCAACTCTGCTTAGGAAACTGACAAGAACAGTAGCTCCTCTTCAGTCCAATACACTGTACTTGCGGGGAAGAGACGCGAGTGCTATTTGCACTGTGTATGGCAATTGGAGCACAATAGTGACTCGTCTTACCAGAAAACAACTCTTGCTCTTAGGACAAAAAACTGCATGAGACACAACTCCATTTAGGTCTGGGAAACAAATGCTAGCTCGCCTTACAAGAAACACACTCTGCTTTAGAGAAAAGAGCACTCTTCTACTCTACTGTGTTTCCTATGGGGTCCGAACAGTGAGCTTTCTCAGAACAAAAGAACTGTGCTTCCTACACACACAGCCATATCTAGTTCTATTCTGCTTAGGAACCTGACAAGAACAGTAGCTCCTCTTCAGTCGAATACACTGTACTGCTGGGAACAGACGCCAGTGCTATTTGTCCTGTGTATGGCAACGGCAGGACAATAGTGACTATTCTTATCATAAAACAACTCTTGCTCGTAGGACCAGAAACTGTATGTGATTCAACTCCATTTAGGACTTGGAAACAAACGCTAGCTCTCCTTACAAGAAACACAATCTGCTTTAGAGAAAAGAGCACTCTTTTATTCTACTCTGTTTCCTATAGGGCCAGAACAGTGAGCTTGCTCAGAACAAAAGAACTGTGCTTCCTACCCACGGGCCATATCTAGTTCAACTCTGCTTAGGAAACTGACAAGAACAGTAGCTCCACTTCAGTCCGATACAATGTACTTGCTGGGAACAGACGCGAGTGCTATAGGCACTGTGTATGGCAATGGGAGCGCAATAGTGACTTTCCTTACCAGAAAACCACTCTTGTTCGTAGGACCAGAAACTGCATGTGATTCAACTCCGTTTAGGACTGGGAACCAAATGCTAGCTCGCCTTACATGAAACACTCTCTGCTTTTGAGAAAAGAGCACTCTTCTACTCTACTGTGTTTCCTATGGGGTCCAAACAGTGAGCTTGCTCAGAACAAAGAACTGTGCTTCCTACACACATGGACCATATCTAGTTCAACTCTGCTTAGGAGACTGAAAAGAACAGCAGCTCCTCTTCAGTCCAATACACTGTACTTGCTGGGAACAGACGCCAGTGCTATTTGCACTGTGTATGCCAATGGGAGCGCAATAGTGACTTTCCTTACCAGAAAACAACTCTTGATCGTAGGACCAGAAACTGCATGTGATTCAACTCCATTTAGGACTGGGAAACAAATGCTAGCTCGCCTTACATGAAACACTCTCTGCTTTTGAGAAAAAAGCATTCTTCTACTCTACTGTGTTTCCTATGGGGTCCAAACAGTGAGCTTGCTCAGAACTAAGAACTGTGCTTCCTACACACAAGGCCATATCTAGTTCAATTCTGCTTAGGAACCTGACATGAACAGTAGTTCCTATTCAGTCCAATACACTGTAATTGCTGGGAACAGACGCGAGTGCTATTTGTACTGTGTATGGCAATGGGAGCGCAATAGTGACTCTTCTTACCAGAAAACAACTCTTGCTCATAGGAATAGAAACTGCATGTGATTCAACCCCATTTAGGACTGGAAAACAAATGCTAGCTCGCCTTACAAGAAACACACTCTGCTTTTGAGAAAAGAGCACTCTTCTACGCCACTGTGTTTCCTATGGGGTCCAAACAGTGAGATTGCTCAGTACAAAAGAACTGTGCTTCCTACACACATGGACCATATCTATTTCAACTGTGCTTAGGAAACTGACAAGAACAGTAGCTCCTATTCAGTCCAATACACTGTGCTTGCTGAGAACAGACAAGAGTGCTATTTGCACTGTGTATGGCATTTGGAGCGCAATAGTGACTCTTCTTAACAGAAAACAACTCTTGCTCGTAGGACCAAAAACTGCCTGTGACTCAACTCCATTTAGGACTGGGAAACAAACGCGAGCTCGCCTTACAAGAAACACACTCTGCTTTAGAGAAAAGAGCACTCTTCTACTCTACTGTGTTTCCTATGGGGTCCGAACAATGAGCTTTCTCAGAACAAAAGAAGTGTGCTTCCTACACACACAGCCATATCTAGTTCAATTCTGCTTAGGAACCTGACAAAACAGTAGCTCCTCTTCAGTCCAATACACTGTACTGCTGGGAACAGACGCCAGTGCTATTTGTCCTGTGTATGGCAATGGCAGCACAATAGTGACTATTCTTATCATAAAACAACTCTTGCTTGTAGGACCAGAAACTGTATGTGATTCAACTCCATTTAGGACTGGGAAACAAACGCTAGCTCGCCTTACAAGAAACACAATCTGCTTTAGAGAAAAGAGCACTCTTCTACTCTACTGTGTTTCCTATGTGGTGTCAAACAGTGAGCTTGCTCAGAACAAAAGAACTGTGCTTCGTACACACAAGGACCATATGTAGTTCAACTCTGCTTAGGAAACTAACAAGAACAGTAGCTCCTATTCAGTCCAATACAATGTACTTGCTGGGAACAGACGCGAGTGTTATTTGCCCTGTTTATGGCAATGGGAGCAAAGTAGTGACTTTCCTTACCAGAAAACAACTCTTGTTCGTAGGACCAGAAACTGCATGTGATTCAACTCCATTTAGGACTGCAAAACAAACGCTAGCTCGCCTTAAAAGAAACACACTCTGCTTTTGAGAAAAGAGCACTCTTCTACTCTACTGTGTTTCCTAGAGGGCCAGAACAGTGAGCTTGCTCAGAACATAAGAACTGTGCTTTCTACACACACGGTCCTTATCTAGTTCAACTCTGCTTAGGAAACTGACAAGAACAGTTGCAGCAGTCCGCTGGCTCAAACGCCATTACAAGATGGCGCTGGTTTCCTGTTTATCCCGAATGCTAACGTGTCGCTCTCCCGCCCGAAGGCTGATGCAACCTTGACGTGGTATCACCCCATATAGTACTGACCAATCAGCTTACCGCCCAAGCTCCGCCCCCAGAACCTGCATATAAGCCAGCTTGCCCCGGCGCCCGGGGCTCTCCTCCCACACCAGCTCTCCCGATGAGCCACAACCAAGCAGCGTTCAATAAACCGTGATAGAGGAAGAATCTTGGAGTCGTGTCTTGCTTCCCCGCTGGTCGGGGCGCGCCGCAACTGGTGCCGAAACCCGGGAAACTTCGGACCTTGCGAACGACTCGGAGGAGGGCCGAAGATTCAGAACCTCACACGGGAACGGTGAGTACTCATAAGGTATGACTGACGCCTATGACACCAATCTTGCCTTTTTGCTGGACTTTTTCCCGTTGATATTTTTTGTGTGGGTTATCTTGGTGATTGGGTGCTGCTTTTGGCTGCGCTGCCACCGCGCGGAGGAAACTTGTTTGTGTTGCTGCGAGCGAAACGAAAGTAAAGCTCCTTAGTGGGGACTGCTGTAGATAAGACAGTCTTTCGTTAGCTCGTTGTTTTCTTTGAGTAAACCTGGTGTAGATAAATCAGTTTCAAAGATGGGGAACTTTGACTCACATATTGAGTTTTTTGTCAAACCTGTGAAGGAATTACTGGGTGCAAGGGATATTAATGTTTCCTCCGGTTCTATAAAAAGGGCGCTTAAAGAGATAGATCAACATGCGCCATGGTTCGCGGTATCCGGTGATCTCACGATGAGTTCCTGGGAAAAGCTAGGAAAAGATTTAGAAAAACACAAACAAGATTTAGGAAAAGCCACCTTGCCTTTTTGGAGATTGGTGAAATCTTGTCTGGATGAGGAAAAGGCACAGGAAGCAGTAGCAAAGGGGAGAAAGGCTATGGCAGAATGGCAGGATAGTCAGTCCGAAACCGGTAAGGAAACAGAAGCTAGCAAAGAAAATTTTAAACATAAAGAAAATAAAAGAGAAAAGAAAAAACAAAAATTACAACATACAGAAAAGGAACCTTCAGCGCCAGCGTACCCATGGTCGGAGCTGGCCGCTATTAATTTGTCTGATTCTGACTCAGAGTTAGATACTGAGGATGAGATAGACCTAGAAAGGGAGGCTGCGGAGTATGAGCGTGAACGCTATGGCCCAGGGCCCGGAGCCGAGCTATCATGACCACCGCCCTTCGCTCCTAACTCACAAGTGAGTACAGGAAGCTGCGCAGGAAGTCATCGCATTCCTCCCAAAACCTGGACTAAACTAGCAAATGCTTTCCCGGTGTTCGAAGACCCAAACACACAGGTCAGGTCTCATGAGCCTGTATCTTACAAGATGTTAAAAGATCTAGTACAAGCAGTTCAGACCTATGGCCCAACTGCCCATTATCCTCTGTCTATTTTAGACAGAATAGCTAAGGATGTTTTGACTCCGGCAGACTATCAGGAAGTTGGAAGGGCAGCTTTACCCCCTGGTACTTATCTAGAATGGAGGTCTCTGGTCACAGACCATGCCCAAATTCAGGCCCGGCGTAATGCACAAAATGGCCAGCCAGCCTGGACGGCGGATATGTTGTTGGGTCAAGGACAGTGGGTAAATAACCAGATAAACTTCCCCATTGAAATTTACAATCAAGTGAAAGAGATACACGTATCCGCCTGGAAAAAACTGGTCAGAAAAGGAGAAGTGAGTGGAAACCTTACTAAGATCATTCAAGGACCAAATGAGCCTTTTGCTGATTTCGTAGCCCGGATGCTTGATGCTGCGGGAAAAATTTTTGGGGATATGGAAACAGCTCTCCCCTTAACGCAGCAACTTATTTATGAAAAATGTACAAAGGAGTGCAGACGGGCTATCACGCCCTGGAAACAGAAGGGGCTTGAGGCTTGGTTGAAAGCATGTAGGGAGATAGGGGGCCCTCTCACCAATGCTGGCCTCGCTGCAGCAGTTATGACAGCTGTCAACCGAGGAAGTGGCTCTAAAGGAAAATGTTATAATTGCGGAAAGCCAGGACATCTAAAGAAAGAGTGTCGGTCTCCTTCAGGAGGAAACCAACAGAGGATGCCAGGCACCTGTCCCCGATGCAAAAAGGGAAAACATTGGGCAAATGAATGTAGATCAGTGAAAGATGTTAATGGGCAGCCCCTCCAGCCGATGTTCCCTGCGGTCTCAAAAAACGGATCACGGGGCCCGCGACCCCGGGGCCCGAAAGTGTTCGGGGCTATTCAGAACGAGGCATCGGGGGAATTCCCCCCGCCTCCCTCCAATCAGGGCAAAGAGCCACGTCAGCAGCCGCAGGGTTGGACTTGTGTGCCGCCTCCTCAATGGTACTGACTCCTTCTATGGGGGTGCAGGCCATTGAAACTGATCTTATGAATCCATTAAATAAAAATGAGGTGGGCCTTATAATTGGGAGATCAGGTAGTTCCATTAGAGGATTGATGGTTTTGCCAGGTGTTATTGACCCTGATTACCAGGGGAAAATCAAGATTATGTGCTGGTCTCCCAAGGGATTGTTTTCAATTGCTCCAGGAGACCGCATAGCTCAGATGTTAGTTCTCCCCTCTCATCATTCTAGATTTCCAGCTTCTGATAGGGAACGAGGCCTTAATGGGTTTGGATCTACAGGGAAAAATGCCTTCATGCTTGCCATGGGTTTGGATCAGAGACCTATGTTAGAATTGATAATAGAGGGAAGGCGATTCCTTGGATTATTGGATACAGGAGCTGACCGGAGTGTCATAAGACAGGAAGAGTGGCCCTCAAAGTGGCCACTTACTATCGCCTCCCAATCCCTTCAAGGCTTAGGATACCAAGAAACACCTAGCATGAGTGCTAAAGAACTTACTTGGCGCTCAGAAGAACAAGATGGAAAATTTCAACCTTTTGTCGTATCCCTCCCCATTAATCTATGGGGGAGGGATGTGCAGCAACAGATGCATTTGCAGCTTACCAATGAGTATTCCCCTGCATCACAAGCTATCATGAGGAAACAGGGATATTTTCCAGGAAAGGGGTTGGGAAGGAACCTTCAGGGAAGAAGTAGTCCAGTTCAGCCGTCATCCCATAGGTATAGAGAAGGGTTGGGTTTTTCATAGGGGCCTCTGAGGATAAGCAACCATTAAAGATACCCTGGCAAGTTGATACACCCGTTTGGACACCTCAGTGGCCCTTGTCAAAAGAGAAGCTCCAAGCGGCAAAACAATTAGTTGCAGAGCAGCTTCAGTTACATCATATTGAGCCTTCCACGTCACCGTGGAATTCTCCCATCTTTATTATTAAAAAGAAATCAGGAAAATGGAGATTGTTACATGATCTACGCTCCATAAATGCACAGATGGTTATTATGGGACCCGTACAACGAGGTCTCCCTATGCTTACAGCATTACCAAAAGGATGGCCTGTGATAACAATAGACATAAAGGATTGCTTTTTTTCTATTCCCATTCATGAAGAGGATAGACCTAGATTTGCTTTTACAGTTCCAGCCGTTAATCATGAAGCTCCTGATGAACGCTTTCAATGGCGAGTTTTACCACAAGGCATGGCTAATAGCCCGACTATGTGCCAACTTTATGTTGGCCGCGCCATTGACCCTATTCGAAGTCAGTTTCCCAATTTGAAAATTATACACTATATGGATGATCTTCTTATAACTGGAGAAAAGGTTGAGCAAGTAGAAGAATGCTTGCAAAGCCTTTTGAAAGCTTTAGCAGATGCAGAGCTTTATATTAGCCCTGAGAAGTTACAAAAGGGCATACTTGTTGATTTTCTTGGTACCCGTATTTCCCCAGATGAGATTATGCCCCAGAATATTACCTTACAAACTTCATGCCTTCATACATTGAATGATTTTCAAAAATTTTTAGGAAATGTTAATTGGCTAATGGGATATTTGAAAATACCAAAAGGAGATCTTATGCCCCTATATAAGATATTGGAAGGTAATCCTGATTTGACCTCTCCCCGACAATTGACATTGGAAGCTCAAAATTCTATCCAAAAGATACAGGAAGCGTTAAAAATAGCTCAATTAAAAAGATTAGACTATACTCAGTCATTCCAATTAGTAATCCTCCCTACAAAGGTTGTCCCTCTAGGAGTGGTTTGGCAGAATGGACCTCTTTGGTGGCTGCATGGACAAGGATTGGGATCTAAAAATGTCCACTATTATCCTGATTTAGTGGCAAGGCAGGCGTTAAATGGCCTGAAGTGGTGCCTTGAGTTTTTCGGCGAGCCACCAGCAACATTGATAGTGCCCTACACCAAAGAACAAATTGAGATTTTAACAGGTGCGACCTCATGGTGGGCTATTCTTGTGGTTAGTTTTGCAGGATATATTGATAACCATTACCCTAAACATCCTCTGTTAACATTTGCCTCGGAGGATACTGTTTATTTTCCTCGAATCACATCTCAAAATCCCATCATGAATGCCCCTGTAATTTATACTGATGGCTCAAAGACCGGCAAGGGTGCCATGTCCATCGATGGTCAGACCTACAGTTTCCAGTTTCCTACCACCTCCCCTCAGGTAGCAGAATGTCTTATTATACAAAAGGTTTTTGAGAAATATCCTAATATTTCTTTTAATTTGGTCTCTGATTCCCTATATGTTGTCAATTTACTTAAAAATTTGGAAATTGCTGCCTATATACAACCTTCTAGTATGGTGGCGCCGGTATTAAGACAGATTCAAGCCTTGATGTTACTTCGCTCTCAACCTTTTTATGTGACTCATATTCGAGCACATAGCGGGCTTCCAGGGCCAATGTCAGCCGGGAATACGTTGGCAGATGAGGCCACCCGCATAGCCATAGCTGCTTGGATTATGAGTACACCTTGTGAACAGGCACAAAAGTTCCATGATAATTTTCATGTATCTGCTAACACCTTGCGCCTGAAGTTCAATATCTCCAGGGAACAAGCTCGTAAGATTGTCAAAAACTGCCAACATTGTGTTGCCTTTCACCATCCACCGCATATAGGAGTTCTCCCCAAAGGGCTGAAACCCCTAGCCTCGTGGCAAATGGATGTTACCCACATCTCAGAGTTTGGGAAACAAAAATATGTTCACGTTTCAGTGGATACCTTTTCTGGCATTATTTTTGCCACTGCCATGACTGGTGAAACGACACGCCATGTCATTGCCCATTGTCTAGCTGCATGGGCCAGCTGGGGTAAGCCTTTGTTCTTGAGAACGGATAATGGTCCGGCTTACACTTCTTCCTCATTCCATTCCTTTTGTGCAACAATGGATGTTCAACACTCCACTGGCCTCCCTTATAATCCACAGGGACAAGGCATAGTGGAACGTGCAAATCGTACTATTAAAGAACTGCTTCAAAAACAAAAAGGGGGAATAGGGCGCACCCCTGGCGAGCGCCTCTCCTTGGCTCTTTTCACTCTTAATTTTTTAACTTTGGATGAAGCATCTAAGACCTCTGCTGATCGCCATGTGGGCGCAACACCAGTCCTTCGGGAGATGGTGTTATGGAAGGATGTGCTAACAAATAAATGGATGGGCCCTGACCCCGTATTACGTAGGTCAAGGGGATCTCTTTGTGTTTTCCCACAGAATGCAAGAGACCCGATTTGGGTGCCGACAAGACTAACACGAGGGGTACAACAACATGAGGAAGATGGAGAAGATGATGCTGACCTTCCTGACGATCAGCCTCTCCCTGAATCTGGCCTGGACTCAGGATGACATATTCTGGGCTTTCCTTCGAGCCTGGCCTGTGCCCGCTCCTGTGTTTTTAACGGATACTCTCTTTCCACAATTTCATTCCACCATCTGCAGGCTGGAGGATGAAGTTTGTTATCCTACCACCTATCAAACTTCAAGCTATAATAGCACTGATTTTATTTTCCAGTTCAAAAACAGTGCTTAAACAGTAAACCTTTTAAACCAGCCAAGAATAAGTTAGGATCCCTGTTTCAGGCATATAACAACAAAAGTCTGGCAGGGTATCCCTGGGATATGAGCATTTGGCAGAATAATTTAGGGACCTGGGTTGATTTAACACCGATCACCTTGTTGCAGGGTGCGAATTATTGGTTGTCTAATGTGACTGATAGCATAAATAATAGTGTTCTTACCATTCGTCAACAAATTGCTGTAGCCAATGTTGCTATTCCAGCGGCTCCTGTATGTGTTCAAGCCCCTTTTTTCTTTATTCTGAGCAACTCTACATTTCGTTGCAAGACTGGAGATTTATGTCTCTTAAGTCAATGCTGGAATGCACGTCATAGAAAAGCCTTAGTTGTTCGATTGCCTGTACCTTGGGAGAATTTACTGATTTTTTGGTCACAGCTGCATCTTATGTGAAGGAATGGGCTGGGGTGTGGGCGATGGGAACAGTGGGCTTGATTGGTCTAGTCATACTGGGTTGGATCCTCTGTAGGTTGATAAAGCGCAATCGTACAGAGCGTACACTTATGCTCAAAGCTATGGCCGCCCTGGATGCTGGCGGTTCCCCAAGTATCTGGTTGGCCCAGCTGAGGGAACTGTAGGCTGTCCTTGCACTCGGAGGGCTCTGCCCATTGCACCCGATTAGGAAGCCTATGATACTGCTCCTGCACACGGAGAGCTCTGCTCATTGCACCCGTTTAGAGAGTATCATTGTTCCTCCTACTCAGCACTCGCCCATCGAGCAGGAAGCTCATCATGAGGAGACTCCTAGCTCTGGGTTGCCAAAAACAAAAAGGGGGAACTGCAGCAGTCCGCTGGCTCAAACGCCATTACAAGATGGCGCTGGTTTCCTGTTTATCCCGAATGCTAACGTGTCGCTCTCCCGCCCGAAGGCTGATGCAACCTTGACGTGGTATCACCCCATATAGTACTGACCAATCAGCTTACCGCCCAAGCTCCGCCCCCAGAACCTGCATATAAGCCAGCTTGCCCCGGCGCCCGGGGCTCTCCTCCCACACCAGCTCTCCCGATGAGCCACAACCAAGCAGCGTTCAATAAACCGTGATAGAGGAAGAATCTTGGAGTCGTGTCTTGCTTCCCCGCTGGTCGGGGCGCGCCGCAAACAGTAGCTCCTCTTCAGTCCGATACACTGTACTTGCTGGGAACAGACGCGAGTGCTATTTGCACTGTGTATGGCAATGGGAGCGCAACAGTGACTTTCCTTACCAGAAAACAACTCTTGCTCATAGGACCAGAAACTGCATGTGATTCAACTCCATTTAGGACTGGGAAACAAACGCTAGCTCGCCTTACAAGAAACACACTCTGCTTTTGAGAAAAGAGCACTCTTCTACTCTACTGTGCTTCCTATGGGGTCCAAACAGTGAGCTTACTCAGAACAAAAGAACTGTGCTTCCTACACACATGGCCATATCTAGTTAAATTCTGCTTAGGAAGCTGACAAGAACAGTAGCTCCTCTTCAGTCCATTACTCTGTACTTGCAGGGAAGAGACGCGAGTGCTATTTGCACTGTGTATGGCAAATAGAGCACAATAGTGACTTGTCTTACCAGAAAACAACTCTTGCTCTTAGCACAAAAATCTGCATGTGACTCAACTCCATTTAGGTCTGGGAAACAAACGCTAGCTCACCTTACAAGAAACAAACTCTGCTTTAGAGAAAAGAGCACTCTTCTACTCTACTGTGTTTCCTATAGGGCCAGAACAGTGAGCTTGCTCAGAACATAATAACTGTGCCTCCTACACACACGGACCATATCTAGTTCAACTCTGCTTAGGAAGCTGACAAGAACAGTAGCTCCTCTTCAGTCCGATACACTGTACTTGCTGAGAACAGATGCGAGTGCTACTTGTACTGTGTATGGCAATTGGAGCACAATAGTGACTCGTCTTACCAGAAAACAACTCTTGCTCATAGCACAAAAAACTGCATGTGACTCAACTCCATTTAGGACTGGGAAACAAACTCTAGCTCGCTTTACAAGAAACACACTCTGTTTTTGAGAAAAGAGCACTCTTCTACTCTACTGTGTTTCCTATAGGGCCAGAACAGTGTGCTTGCTCAGAACAAAGGAACTGTGCTTCCTAGACACACGGGCCATACCTAGTTCAACTCTGCTTAGGAGACTGACAAGAACAGTAGCTCCTCTTCAGTCCAATACACTGTACTTGCTGGGAACAGACGTGAGTGCTATTTGCACTCTGTATGGCAATGAGAGCACAATAGTGGCTTTCCTTACCAGAAAACAACTCTTGCTCGTAGGACCACACACTGCATGTGATTCAACGCCATTTAGGACTGGGAAACAAATGCTAGCTCGCCTTACAAGAAACACACTCTGCTTCTGAGAAAAGAGCACTCTTCTACTCTACTGTGTTTCCTATGGGGTCCAAACAGTGAGCTTGCTCAGAACAAAAGAACTGTGCTTCCTACACACATCGACCATATCTAGTTCAACTCTGCTTAGGAAACTGACAAGAACAGTAGCTCCTCTTCAGTCCAATACACTGTACTTGCGGGGAAGAGACGCGAGTGCTATTTGCACTGTGTATGGCAATTGGAGCACAATAGTGACTCGTCTTACCAGAAAACAACTCTTGCTCGTAGCACAAAAAAATGCATGTGACTCAACTCCATTTAGGTCTGGGAAACAAACGCTAGCTCGCCTTACAAGAAACACACTCTGCTTTAGAGAAAAGAGCACTCTTCTACTCTACTGTGTTTCCTATGGGGTCCGAACAGTGAGCTTTCTCAGAACAAAAGAACTGTGCTTCCTACACACACAGCCATATCTAGTTCAATTCTGCTTAGGAACCTGACAAGAACAGTAGCTCCTCTTCAGTCCAATACACTGTACTGCTGGGAACAGACGCCAGTGTTATTTGTCCTGTGTATGGCAATGGCAGCACAATAGTGACTATTCTTATCATAAAACAACTCTTGCTCGTAGGACCAGAAACTGTATGTGATTCAACTCCATTTAGGACTGGGAAACAAACGCTAGCTTGCCTTACAAGAAACACAATCTGCTTAGAAAAGAGCACTCTTCTATTCTACTGTGTTTCCTATAGGGCCAGAACAGTGAGCTTGCTCAGAACAAAAGAACTGTGCTTCCTACACACGGGCCATATCTAGTTCAACTCTGCTTAGGAAACTGACAAGAACAGTAGCTCCTCTTCAGTCCGATACACTGTACTTGCTGAGAACAGACGCGAGTGCTATTTGCACTGTGTATGGCAATTGGAGCACAATAGTGACTTTCCTTACTAGAAAACAACTCTTGTTCGTAGGACCAGAAAATGCATGTGATTCCACTCCATTTAGGACTGCAAAACAAACGCTAGCTCGCCTTACAAGAAACACACTCTGCTTTTGAGAAAAGAGCACTCTTCTACTCTACTGTGTTTCCTATAGGGCCAGAACAGTGAGCTTGCTCAGAACATAAGAACTGTGCTTTCTACACACACGGTCCTTATCTAGTTCAACTCTGCTTAGGAAACTGACAAGAACAGTAGCTCCTCTTCAGTCCGATACACTGTACTTGCTGGGAACAGACGCGAGTGCTATTTGCAGTGTGTATGGCAATGGGAGCGCAATAGTGACTTTCCTTACCAGAAAACAACACTTGCACGTAGGACCAGAAACTGCATGTGATTCAACTCCATTTAGGACTGGGAAACAAACGCTAGCTCGCATTACAAGAAACACACTCTGCTTTTGAGAAAAGAGCACTCTTCTACTCTACTGTGTTTCATACGGGGTCCAAACAGTGAGCTTACTCAGAACAAAAGAACTGTGCTTTCTACACACATGGCCATATCTAGTTCAATTCTGCTTAGGAACCTGACAAGAACAGTAGCTCCTCTTCAGTCCATTACACTGTACTTGTGGGGAAGAGACGCGAGTGCTATTTGCACTGTGTATGGCAATTGGAGCACAATAGTGACTCGTCTTACCAGAAAACAACTCTTGCTCGTAGGACAAAAAACTGCATGTGACTCAACTCCATTTAAGTCTGGGAAACAAACGCTAGCTCACCTTACAAGAAACACACTCTGCTTTAGAGAAAAGAGCACTCTTCTACTCTACTGTGTTTCCTATAGGGCCAGAACAGTGAGCTTGCTCAGAACATAATAACTGTGCCTCCTACATACACGGGCCATATCTAGTTCAACTCTGCTTAGGAAACTGACAAAAACAGTAGCTCCTCTTCAGTCCACTACACTGTACTTGCTGAGAACAGACGCGAGTGCTACTTGCACTGTGTATGGCAATTGGAGCACAATAGTGACTCATCTTACCAGAAAACAACTCTTGCTCGTAGCACAAAAAACTGCATGTGACTCAACTCCATTTAGGACTGGGAAACAAATGCTAGCTCGACTTACAAGAAACACACTCTGCTTCTGAGAAAAGAGCACTCTTCTACTCTACTGTGTTTCCAATGGGGTCCAAACAGTGAGCTTGCTCAGAACAAAAGAACTGTGCTTCCTACACACATCGACCATATCTAGTTCAACTCTGCTTAGGAAACTGACAAGAACAGTAGCTCCTCTACAGTCCAATACACTGTACTTGCGGGGAAGAGACGCGAGTGCTATTTGCACTGTGTATGGCAATTGGAGCACAATAGTGACTCGTCTTACCAGAAAACAACTCTTGCTCGTAGCACAAAAAAATGCATGTGACTCAACTCCATTTAGTTCTGGGAAACAAACGCTAGCTCGCCTTACAAGAAACACACTCTGCTTTAGAGAAAAGAGCACTCTTCTACTCTACTGTGTTTCCTATGGGGTCCAAACAGTGAGCTTGCTCAGAACAAAAGAACTGTGCTTCCTACACACACAGCCATATCTAGTTCAATTCTGCTTAGGAACCTGACAAGAACAGTAGCTCCTCTTCTGTCCAATACACTGTACTGCTGGGAACAGACGCCAGTGCTATTTGTCCTGTGTATGGCAATGGCAGCACAATAGTGACTATTCTTATCATAAAACAACTCTTGCTTGTAGAACCAGAAACTGTATGTGATTCAACTCCATTTAGGACTGGGAAACAAATGCTAGCTCGCCTTACAAGAAACACACTCTGCTTCTGAGAAAAGAGCACTCTTCTACTCTACTGTGTTTCCTATGGGGTCCAAACAGTGAGCTTGCTCAGAACAAAAGAACTGTGCTTCCTACACACATCGACCATATCTAGTTCAACTCTGCTTAGGAAACTGACAAGAACAGTAGCTCCTCTTCTGTCCAATACACTGTACTTGCGGGGAAGAGACGCGAGTGCTATTTGCACTGTGTATGGCAATTGGAGCACAATAGTGACTCGTCTTACCAGAAAACAACTCTTGCTCGTAGCACAAAAAAATGCATGTGACTCAACTCCATTTAGGTCTGGGAAACAAACGCTAGCTCGCCTTACAAGAAACACACTCTGCTTTAGAGAAAAGAGCACTCTTCTACTCTACTGTGTTTCCTATGGGGTCCAAACAGTGAGCTTGCTCAGAACAAAAGAACTGTGCTTCCTACACACACAGCCATATCTAGTTCAATTCTGCTTAGGAACCTGACAAGAACAGTAGCTCCTCTTCAGTCCAATACACTGTACTGCTGGGAACAGACGCCAGTGCTATTTGTCCTGTGTATGGCAATGGCAGCACAATAGTGACTATTCTTATCATAAAACAACTCTTGCTTGTAGAACCAGAAACTGTATGTGATTCAACTCCATTTAGGACTGGGAAACAAACGCTAGCTCGCCTTACAAGAAACACAATCTGCTTTAGAGAAAAGAGCACTCTTTTATTCTACTCTGTTTTCTATAGGGCCAGAAGAGTGAGCTTGCTCAGAACAAAAGAACTGTGCTTCCTACACACGGGCCATATCTAGTTCAACTCTGCTTAGGAGACTGACCAGAACAGTAGCTCCTCTTCAGTCCAATACACTGTACTTCCTGGGAACAGACGTGAGTGCTATTTGCACTGTGTATGGCAATGAGAGCGCAATAGTGGCTTTCCTTACCAGAAAACAACTCTTGATCGTAGGACCACACACTGCATGTGATTCAACGCCATTTAGGACTGGGAAACAAATGCTAGCTCGCCTTACAAGAAAAACACTCTGCTTCTGAGAAAAGAGCACTCTTCTACTCTACTGTGTTTCCTATGGGGTCCAAACAGTGAGCTTGCTCTGAACAAAAGAACTGTGCTTCCTACAACCATCGACCATATCTAGTTCAACTCTGCTTAGGAAACTGACAAGAACAGTAGCTCCTATTCAGTCCAATACACTGTGCTTGCTGGGAACAGAGGCGAGTACTATTTGCACTGTGTATGGCATTCGGAGCGCAATAGTGACTCTTCTTACCAGAAAACAACTCTTGCTCGTAGGACCAAATACTGCCTGTGACTCAACTCCATTTAGGACTGGGAAACAAACGCGAGCTCGCCTTACAAGAAACACACTCTGCTTTAGATAAAAGAGCACTCTTCTACTATACTGTGTTTCCTATAGGGCCAGAACATTGAGCTTGCTCAGAACATAATAACTGTGCTTCCTCCACACACAGGCCATATCTAGTTCAACTCTGCTTAGGAAACTGACAAGAACAATAGCTCCTGTTCAGTCTGATACACTGTACTTGCTAAGAGCAGACACGAGTGCTACTTGCACTGTGTATGGCAATTGGAGCACAATAGTGCCTCGTCTTACCAGAAAACAACTCTTGCTCGTAGGACAAAAAACTGCATGTGATGCAACTCCGTTTAGGACTGGGAAACAAATGCTAGCTCGCCTTACATGAAACACTCTCTGCTTTTGAGAAAAGAGCACTCTTCTACTCTACTGTGTTTCCTATGGGGTCCAAACAGTGAGCTTGCTCAGAACAAAGAACTGTGCTTCCTACACACATGGACCATATCTAGTTCAACTCTGCTTAGGAAACTTATAAGAACAGTAGCTCCTCTTAAGTGCGATACACTGTACTTGCTGGGAACAGACGCGAGTGCTATTAGCACTGTGTATGGCAAAGGGAGCGCAATAGGGACTTTCCTTACCAGAAAACAACTCTTGCTCGTAGGACCACACACTGCATGTGATTCAACTTCATTTAGGACTGGGAAACAAATGCTAGCTCGCCTTACAAGAAACACACTCTGCTTCTGAAAAAAGAGCACTCTTCTACTCTACTGTGTTTCCGATGGGTGCCAAACAGTGAGCTTGCTCAGAACAAAAGAACTGTGCTTCCTACACACATTGACCATATCTAGTTCAACTCTGCTTAGGAAACTGACAAGAACAGTAGCTCCTCTTCAGTCCAATACACTGTACTTGCGGGGAAGAGACGCGAGTGCTATTTGCACTGTGTATGGCAATTGGAGCACAATAGTGACTCGTCTTACCAGAAAACAACTCTTGCTTGTAGGACAAAAAACTGCATGTGACTCAACTCCATTTAAGTCTGGGAAACAAACGCTAGCTCACCTTATAAGAAACACACTCTGCTTTTGAGAAAAGAGCAGTCTTCTACTCTACTGTGTTTCCTATGGGGTCCAAACAGTGAGCTTTCTCAGAACAAAAGAACTGTGCTTCCTACACACACAGCCATATCTAGTTCAATTCTGCTTAGGAACCTGACAAGAACAGTAGCTCCTCTTCAGTCCAATACACTGTACTGCTGGGAACAGACGCCAGTGCTATTTGTCCTGTGTATGGCAATGGCAGCGCAATAGTGACTATTCTTATCATAAAACAACTCTTGCTCGTAGGACCAGAAACTGCATGTGATTCAACTCCATTTAGGACTGGGAAACAGATGATAGCTTGCCTTACAAAAAAACACACTCTGCTTTTGAGAAAAGAGCACTCTACTGTGTTTCCTATGGGGTCCGAACAGTGAGCTTTCTCAGAACAAAAGAACTGTGCTTCCTACACACATGGGCCATATCTAGTTCAACTCTGCTTAGGAAACTGACAAGAACAGTAGCTCCTCTTCAGTCCGATACACTGTACTTGCTGAGAACAGACACGAGTGCTACTTACACTGTGTATGGCAATTGGAGCACAATAGTGACTCGTCTTACCAGAAAACAACTCTTGCTCGTAGGACCAGAAACTGCATGTGATTCAACTCCATTTAGGACTGGGAAACAAATGCTAGCTTGCCTTTCATGAAACACACTCTGTTTTTGAGAAAAGAGCACTCTTCTACTCTACTGTGTTTCCTATGGGGTCCGAACAGTGAGCTTGCTCAGAACAAAAGAACTGTGCTTCCTACACACACGGGCCATATCTAGTTCAACTCTGCTTAGGAGACTGACAAGAACAGTAGCTCCTCTTCAGTCCGATACACTGTACTTGCTGGGAACAGACGCGAGTGCTGTTTGCACTGTGTATGGCAATGGGAGCTCAATAGTGACTTTCCTACCAGAAAACAACTCTTGCTTGTAGGACCACAAACTGCATGTGATTCAACGCCATTTAGGACTGGGAAACAAACTCTCGCGTGCCTTACAAGACACACACTCTGCTTTAGAGAAAAGAGCACTCTTCTACTCTACTGTGTTTCCTAGGGGTCCAAACAGTGAGCTTGCTCAGAACAAAAGAACTGTGCTTCCTACACACATGGACCATATCTAGTTCCACTCTGCTTAGGAAACTGACAAGAACAGTAGCTCCTATTCAGTCTGGTAAACTGTGCTTGCTGGGAACAGACGCGAGTGCTATTTGCACTGTGTATGGCATTTGGATCACAATAGTGACTCTTCTTACCAGAAAACAACTCTTGATCGTAGGACCAGAAACTGCCTGTGACTCAACTCAATTTAGGACTGGGAAACAAACGCGAGCTCACCTTACAAGAAACACACTGTGCTTTAGAGAAAAGAGCACTCTTCTTCTCTACTGTGTTTCCTGTAGGGCAAGAACAGTGAGCTTGCTCAGAACAAAAGAACTGTGCTTCCTTCACACACGGGCCATATCTAGTTCAACTCTGCTTAGGAAACTGACAAGAACAGTAGCTCCTCTTCAGTCCAATACACTGTACTTGCTGAGAACAGACGCGAGTGCTACTTGCACTGTGTATGGCAATTGGAGCACAATAGTGACTTGTCTTACCAGAAAACAACTCTTGCTCGTAGGACAAAAAACTGCATGTGACTCAACTCCATTTAGGACTGGGAAACAAACTCTAGCTCGCCTTACAAAAAACACACTCTGCTTTTGAGAAAAGAGCACTCTTCTATCTACTGTGTTTCCTATGAGGTCCGAACAGTGAGCTTGCTCAGAACAAAAGAACTGTGCTTCCAAAACACACGGTCTTATCTAGTTCAATTCTGCTTAGGAACCTGACAAGAACAGTAGATCCTCTTCAGTCCAATACACTGTACTTGCAGCAAACAGACGCCAGTGCTATTTGTCCTGTGTATGGCAATGGCAGCACAACAGTGACTATTCTTACCATAAAACAACTCTTGCTCGTAGGACAGAAACTGCATGTGATTCCACTCCATTTAGGACTGGGAAACAAACGCTAGCTCGCCTTACAAGAAACACACTCTGCTTTAGAGGAAAGAGCACTCTTCTACTCTACTGTGTTTCCTATGGGGTGTCAAACAGTGAGCTTGCTCAGAACAAAAGAACTGTGCTTCCTACACACAAGGACCATATGTAGTTCAACTCTGCTTAGGAAACTAACAAGAACAGTAGCTCCTATTCAGTCCAATACAATGTACTTGCTGGGAACAGACGCGAGTGCTATTTGCCCTGTTTATGGCAATGGGAGCAAAATAGTGACTTTCCTTACCAGAAAACAACTCTTGTTCGTAGGACCAGAAACTGCATGTGATTCAACTCCATTTAGGACTGCAAAACAAACGCTAGCTCGCCTTACAAGAAACTCACTCTGCTTTTGAGAAAAGAGCACTCTTCTATTCTACTGTGTTTCCTATAGGGCCAGAACAGTGAGCTTGCTCAGAACATAATAACTGTGCCTCCTACACACACGGGCCATATCTAGTTCAACTCTGCTTAGGAAACTGACAAGAACAGTAGCTCCTCTTCAGTAAAATACACTGTACTTGCTGAGAACAGATGCGAGTGCTACTTGTACTGTGTATGGCAATTGGAGCACAATAGTGACTGGTCTTACCAGTAAACAACTCTTGCTTGTAGCACAAAAAACTGCATGTGACTCAACTCCATTTAGGACTGGGAAACAAACTCTAGCTCGCTTTACAAGAAACACACTCTGTTTTTGAGAAAAGAGCACTCTTCTACTCTACTGTGTTTCCTATAGGACCAGAACAGTGAGCTTGCTCAGAACAAAGGAACTGTGCTTCCTAGACACATGGGCCATATCTAGTTCAACTCTGCTTAGGAGACTGACAAGAACAGTAGCTCCTCTTCAGTCCAATACACTGTACTTGCTGGGAACAGACGTGAGTGCTATTTGCACTGTGTATGGCAATGAGAGCACAATAGTGGCTTTCCTTACCAGAAAACAACTCTTGCTCCTAGGACCACACACTGCATGTGATTCAACGCCATTTAGGACTGGGAAACAAATGCTAGCTCGTCTTACAAGAAACACACTCTGCTTCTGAGAAAAGAGCACTCTTCTACTCTACGTGTTTCCTATGGGGTCCAAACAGTGAGCTTGCTCAGAACAAAAGAACTGTGCTTCCTACACACATCGACCATATCTAGTTCAACTTTGCTTAGGAAACTGACAAGAAGAGTAGCTCCTCTTCAGTCCAATACACTGTACTTGCGGGGAAGAGACGCGAGTGCTATTTGCACTGTGTATGGCAATTGGAGCACAATAGTGACTCGTCTTACCAGAAAACAACTCTTGCTCCTAGGACAAAAAACTGCATGTGACTCAACTCCATTTAGGTATGGGAAACAAACGCTAGCTCGCCTTACAAGAAACACTCTCTGCTTTAGAGAAAAGAGCACTCTTCTACTCTACTGTGTTTCCTATGGGGTCCGAACAGTGAGCTTTCTCAGAACAAAAGAACTGTGCTTCCTACACACACAGCCATATCTAGTTCAATTCTGCTTAGGAACCTGACAAGAACAGTAGCTCCTCTTCAGTCCATTACACTGTACTTGCGGGGAAGAGACGCGAGTGCTATTTGCACTGTGTATGGCACTTGGAGCACAATAGTGACTCGTCTTACCAGAAAACAACTCTTGCTCGTAGGACAAAAAACTGCATGTGACTCAACTCCATTTAAGTCTGGGAAACAAACGCTAGCTCACCTTACAAGAAACACACTCTGCTTTAGAGAAAAGAGCACTCTTCTACTCTACTGTGTTTCCTATAGGTCCAGAACAGTGAGCTTGCTCAGAACATAATAACTGTGCCTCCTACATACACAGTCCATATCTAGTTCAACTCTGCTTAGGAAACTGACAAGAACAGTAGCTCCTCTTTATTCCGATACACTGTACTTGCTGGGAACAGACGCGAGTGCTATTTGCACTGTGTATGGCAAAGGGAGCGCAATAGTGACTTTCCTTACCAGAAAACAACTCTTGCTCGTAGGACCACACACTGCATGTGATTCAACGCCATTTAGGACTAGGAAACAAATGCTAGCTCGCCTTACAAGAAACATGCTCTGTTTCTGAGAAAAGAGCACTCTTCTACTCTACTGTGTTTCCTATGGGGTCCAAACAGTGAGCTTGCTCAGAACAAAAGAACTGTGCTTCCTACACACATAGAGCATATCTAGTTCAACTCTGCTTAGGAAACTGACAAGAACAGTAGCTCCTCTTCAGTCCAATACACTGTACTTGCGGGGAAGAGATGCGAGTGCTATTTGCACTGTGTATATCAATTGCAGCACAATAGTGACTCGTCTTACCAGAAAACAACTCTTGCTCATAGGACAAAATACTGCATGTGACTCAACTCCATTTAGGTCTGGGAAACAAACGCTAGCTCGCCTTACAAGAAACACACTCTGCTTTAGAGAAAAGAGCACTCTTCTACTCTACTGTGTTTCCTATGGGGTCCGAACAGTGAGCTTTTTCAGAACAAAAGAACTGTGCTTCCTACACACACAGCCATATCTAGTTCAATTCTGCTTATGAACCTGACAAGAACAGTAGCTCCTCTTCAGTCCAATACACTGTACTGCTGGGAACAGACGCCAGTGCTATTTGTCCTGTGTATGACAATGGTAGCGCAATAGTGACTATTCTTATCATAAAACAACTCTTGCTCGTAGGACCAGAAGCTGCATGTGATTCAACTCCATTTAGGACTGGGAAACAAACGCTAGCTCGCCTTACAAGAAACACAATCTGCTTTAGAGAAAAGAGCACTCTTCTACTCTACTGTGTTTCCTATGGGGTCCGAACAGTGAGGTTTCTCAGAACAAAAGAACTGTGCTTCCTACACACACAGCCATATCTAGTTCAATTCTGCTTAGGAACCTGACAAGAACAGTAGCTCCTCTTCAGTCCAATACACTGTAATGCTGGGAACAGACGCGAGTGCTATTTGCACTGTGTATGGCAAAGGGAGCACAATAGTGACTTTCCTTACCAGAAAACAACTCTTGCTCGTAGGACCACACACTGCATGTGATTCAACGCCATTTAGGACTGGGAAACAAATGTTAGCTCGCCTTACAAGAAACACACTCTGCTTTTGAGAAAAGAGCAATCTTCTACTCTACTGTATTTCTTATAGGGCCAGAACAGTGAGCTTGCTCACAACATAAGAACTGTGCTTTCTACACACACGGTCCTTATGTAGTTCAACTCTGCTTAGTAAACTGACAAGAACAGTAGCTCCTCTTCAGTCCGATACACTGTACTTGCTGGGAACAGACGCGAGAGCAATTTGCACTGTGTATGGCAAAGGGAGCGCAATAGTGACTTTCTTTACCAGAAATCAACTCTTGCTCGTAGGACCACACACTGCATGTGATTCAACGCCATTTAAGACTGGGAAACAAATGCTAGCTCGTCTTACAAGAAACACACTCTGCTTCTGAGAAAAGAGCACTCTTCTACTCTACTGTGTTTCCTATGGGGTCCAAACAGTGAGCTTGCTCAGAACAAAAGAACTGTGCTTCCTACACACATCGTCCATATCTAGTTCAACTCTGCTTAGGAAACTGACAAGAAGAGTAGCTCCTCTTCAGTCCAATACACTGTACTTGCTGGGAACAGACGTGAGTGCTATTTGCACTGTGTATGGCAATTGGAGCACAATAGTTCTTCGACTTACCAGAAAACAACTCTTGCTCGTAGGACAAAAAACTGCATGTGACTCAACTCCATTTAGGTCTGGGAAACAAACGCTAGCTCGCCTTACAAGAAACACACTCTGCTTTAGAGAAAAGAGCACTCTTCTACTCTACTGTGTTTCCTATGGGGTCCGAACAGTGAGGTTTCTCAGAACAAAAGAACTGTGCTTCCTACACACACAGCCATATCTAGTTCAATTCTGCTTAGGAACCTGACAAGAACAGTAGCTCCTCTTCAGTCCAATACACTGTACTGCTGGGAACAGACGCCAGTGCTATTTGTCCTGTGTATGACAATGGTAGCGCAATAGTGACTATTCTTATCATAAAACAACTCTTGCTCGTAGGACCAGAAGCTGCATGTGATTCAACTCCATTTAGGACTGGGAAACAAACGCTAGCTCGCCTTACAAGAAACACAATCTGCTTTAGAGAAAAGAGCACTCTTCTTCTCTACTGTGTTTCCTATAGGGACAAAACAGTGAGCTTGCTCAGAACAAAAGAACTGTGTTTCCTACACACACGGGCCATATCTAGTTCAACTCTGCTTAGGAAACTGACAAGAACAGTAGCTCCTCTTCAGTCCGATACACTGTACTTGCTGGGAACAGACGCGAGTGCTATTTGCACTGTGAATGGCAATGGGAGCGCAATAGTGACTTTCCTTACCAGAAAACAACTCTTGCTCGCAGGACCAGAAACTGCATGTGATTCAACTCCGTTTAGGACTGGGAAACAAATGCTAGCTCGCCTTACATGAAACACTCTCTGCTTTTGAGAAAAGAGCACTCTTCTACTCTACTGTGTTTCCTATGGGGTCCAAACAGTGAGCTTGCTCAGAACAAAGAACTGTGCTTCCTACACACATGGACCATATCTAGTTCAACTCTGCTTAGGAAACTGACAAGAACAGTAGCTCCTCTTCAGTCTGATACACTGTACTTGCTGGGAACAGACGCGAGTGCTATTTGCACTGTGTATGGCAAAGGGAGCACAATAGTGACTTTCCTTACCAGAAAACAACTCTTGTTCGTAGGACCAGAAACTGCATGTGATTCAACTCCATTTAGGACTGGGAAACAAATGATAGCTTGCCTTACAAAAAACACACTCTGCATTTGAGAAAAGAGCACTCTTCTACTCTACTGTGTTTCCTATGGGGTCCGAACAGTGAGCTTGCTCAGAACAAAAGAACTGTGTTTCCTACACACACGGCCATATCTAGTTCAATTCTGCTTAGGAACCTGAAAAGAACAGTAGATCCTCTTCAGTCCAATACACTGTAGTTGTTGCGAACAGACGCCAGTGCTATTTGTCCTGTGTATGGCAATGGCAGCGCAATAGTGAATCTTCTTACCAGAAAACAACTCTTGCTCATAGGACCAAAAACTGCATGTGACTCAAATCCATTTAGGACTGGGAAACAAACGCTAGCTCGACTTACAAGAAACACACTCTGCTTTAAAGAAAAGAGCACTCTTCTACTCCACTGTGTTTCCTATGGGGTCCAAACAGTGAGCTTGCTCAGAACAAAAGAACTGTGCTTCCTACACACAAGGACCATATGTAGTTCAACTCTGCTTAGGAAACTGACAAGAACAGTAGCTCCTATTCAGTCCAATACACTGTACTTGCTGGGAACAGACGCGAGTGCTATTTGCCCTGTGTATGGCAATGGGAGCGCAATAGTGACTTTCCTTACCAGAAAACAACTGTTGCTCGTAGGACAACACATTGCATGTGATTCAACGCCATTTAGGACTGGGAAACAAATGCTAGCTCGTCTTACAAGAAACACACTCTGCTTCTGAGAAAAGAGCACTCTTCTACTCTACTGTGTTTCCTATGGTGTCCAAACAGTGAGCTTGCTCAGAACAAAAGAACTGTGCTTCCTACACACATCGACCATATCTAGTTCAACTCTGCTTAGGAAACTGACAAGAAGAGTATCTCCTCTTCAGTCCAATACACTGTACTTGCGGGGAAGAGACGCGAGTGCTATTTGCACTGTGTATGGCAATTGGAGCACAATAGTGACTCGTCTTACCAGAAAACAACTCTTGCTCGTAGGACAAAAAACTGCATGTGACTCAACTCCATTTAGATCTGGGAAACAAACACTAGCTCGCCTTACAAGAAACACACTCTGCTTTAGAGAAAAGAGCACTCTTCTACTCTACTGTGTTTCCTATGGGGTCCAAACAGTGAGCTTTCTCAAAACAAAAGAACTGTGCTTCCTACACACACAGCCATATCTAGTTCAATTCTGCTTAGGAACCTGACAAGAACAGTAGCTCCTCTTCAGTCCAATACACTGTACTGCTGGGAACAGACGCCAGTGCTATTTGTCCTGTGTATGGCAATGGCAGCACAATAGTGACTATTCTTATCATAAAAAACTATTGCTCGTATGACCAGAAATAGTATGTGATTCAACTCCATTTAGGACTGGGAAACAAACGCTAGCTCGCCTTACAAGAAACACAATCTGCTTTAGAGAAAAGAGCACTCTTCTATTCTGCTGTGTTTCCTATAGGGCCAGAACAGTGAGCTTGCTCAGAAGAAAAGAACTGTGCTTCCTACACACGGGCCATATCTAGTTCAACTCTGCTTAGGAAACTGACAAGAACAGTAGCTCCTCTTTATTCCGATACACTGTACTTGCTGGGAACAGACGCGAGTGCTATTTGCCCTGTGTATGGCAAAGGGAGCGCAATAGTGACTTTCCTTACCAGAAAACAACTCTTGCTCGTAGGACCACACACTGCATGTGATTCAACGCCATTTAGGACTAGGAAACAAATGCTAGCTCGCCTTACAAGAAACATGCTCTGTTTCTGAGAAAAGAGCACTCTTCTACTCTACTGTGTTTCCTATGGGGTCCAAACAGTGAGCTTGCTCAGAACAAAAGAACTGTGCTTCCTACACACATCGACCATATCTAGTTCAACTCTGCTTAGGAAACTGACAAGAACAGTAGCTCCTCTTCAGTCCGATACACTGCACTTGTTGGGAACAGACGCGAGTGCTATTTGCACTGTGTATGGCAAAGGGAGCACAATAGTGACTCGTCTTACCAGAAAACAACTCTTGCTCATAGGACAAAATACTGCATGTGACTCAACTCCATTTAGGTCTGGGAAACAAACGCTAGCTCGCCTTACAAGAAACACACTTTGCTTTAGAGAAAAGAGCACTCTTCTACTCTACTGTGTTTCCTATGGGGTCCGAACAGTGAGCTTTTTCAGAACAAAAGAACTGTGCTTCCTACACACACAGCCATATCTAGTTCAATTCTGCTTATGAACCTGACAAGAACAGTAGCTCCTCTTCAGTCCAATACACTGTACTGCTGGGAACAGACGCCAGTGCTATTTGTCCTGTGTATGACAATGGTAGCGCAATAGTGACTATTCTTATCATAAAACAACTCTTGCTCGTAGGACCAGAAGCTGCATGTGATTCAACTCCATTTAGGACTGGGAAACAAAAGCTAGCTCGCCTTACAAGAAACACAATCTGCTTTAGAGAAAAGAGCACTCTTCTACTCTACTGTGTTTCCTATAGGGACAAAACAGTGAGCTTGCTCAGAACAAAAGATCTGTGCTTCCTACACACACGGGCCATATCTAGTTCAACTCTGCTTAGGAAACTGACAAGAACAGTAGCTCCTCTTCAGTCCGATACACTGTACTTGCTGGGAACAGACGCGAGTGCTATTTGCACTGTGAATGGCAATGGGAGCGCAATAGTGACTTTCCTTACCAGAAAACAACACTTGCTCGTAGGACCAGAAACTGCATGTGACTCAATTCCGTTTAGGACTGGGAAACAAATGCTAGCTCGCCTTACATGAAACACTCTCTGCTTTTGAGAAAAGAGCACTCTTCTACTCTACTGTGTTTCCTATGGGGTCCAAACAGTGAGCTTGCTCAGAACAAAGAACTGTGCTTCCTACACACATGGACCATATCTAGTTCAACTCTGCTTAGGAAACTGACAAGAACAGTAGCTCCTCTTCAGTCCGATACACTGTACTTGCTGGGAACAGACGCGAGTGCTATTTGCACTGTGCATGGCAAAGGGAGCACAATAGTGACTTTCCTTACCAGAAAACAACTCTTGTTCGTAGGACCAGAAACTGCATGTGATTCAACTCCATTTAGGACTGGGAAACAAATGATAGCTTGCCTTACAAAAAACACACTCTGCATTTGAGAAAAGAGCACTCTTCTACTCTACTGTGTTTCCTATGGGGTCCGAACAGTGAGCTTGCTCAGAACAAAAGAACTGTGTTTCCTACACACACGTCCATATCTAGTTCAATTCTGCTTAGGAACCTGACAAGAACAGTAGATCCTCTTCAGTCCAATACACTGTAGTTGCTGCGAACAGACGCCAGTGCTATTTGTCCTGTGTATGGCAATGGCAGCGCAATAGTGAATCTTCTTACCAGAAATCAACTCTTGCTCATAGTACCAAAAACTGCATGTGACTCAAATCCATTTAGGACTGGGAAACAAACGCTAGCTCGCCTTACAAGATACACACTCTGCTTTAGAGAAAATAGCACTCTTCTCCTCCACTGTGTTTCCTATGGGGTCCAAACAGTGAGCTTGCTCAGAACAAAAGAACTGTGCTTCCTACACACAAGGACCATATGTAGTTCAACTCTGCTTAGGAAACTGACAAGAACAGTAGCTCCTCTTCAGTCCAATACACTGTAGTTGCTGCGAACAGACGCCAGTGCTATTTGTTCTGTGTATGGCAATGGCAGCGCAATAGTGAATCTTCTTACCAGAAAACAACTCTTGCTCATAGAACCAAAAACTGCATGTGACTCAACTCCATTTAGGACTGGGAAACAAACGCTAGCTCGCCTTACAAGAAACACACTCTGCTTTAGAGAAAAGAGCACTCTTCTACTCCACTGTGTTTCCTATGGGGTCCAAACAGTGAGCTTGCTCAGAACAAAAGAACTGTGCTTCCTACACACAAGGACCATATGTAGTTCAACTCTGCTTAGGAAACTGACAAGAACAGTAGCTCCTATTCAGTCCAATACACTGTTCTTGCTGGGAAAAGACGCGAGTGCTATTTGCCCTGTGTATGGCAATGGCAGCGCAATAGTGAATCTTCTTACCAGAAAACAACTCTTGCTCGTAGGACAAAAAACTGCATGTGACTCAACTCCATTTAAGTCTGGGAAACAAACGCTAGCTCACCTTACAAGAAACACACTCTGCTTTAGAGAAAAGAGCACTCTTCTACTCTACTGTGTTTCCTATAGGGCCAGAACAGTGAGCTTGCTCAGAACATAATAACTGTGCCTCCTACATACACAGTCCATATCTAGTTCAACTCTGCTTAGGAAACTGACAAGAACAGTAGCTCCTCTTTATTCCGATACACTGTACTTGCTGGGAACAGACGCGAGTGCTATTTGCACTGTGTATGGCAAAGGGAGCGCAGTAGTGACTTTCCTTACCAAAAAACAACTCTTGCTCGTAGGACCACACACTGCATGTGATTCAACGCCATTTAGGACTAGGAAACAAATGCTAGCTCGCCTTACAAGAAACATGCTCTGTTTCTGAGAAAAGAGCACTCTTCTACTCTACTGTGTTTCCTATGGGGTCCAAACAGTGAGCTTGCTCAGAACAAAAGAACTGTGCTTCCTACAGACATAGAGCATATCTAGTTCAACTCTGCTTAGGAAACTGACAAGAACAGTAGCTCCTCTTCAGTCCAATACACTGTACTTGCGGGGAAGAGATGCGAGTGCTATTTGCACTGTGTATATCAATTGGAGCACAATAGTGACTCGTCTTACCAGAAAACAACTCTTGCTCATAGGACAAAATACTGCATGTGACTCAACTCCATTTAGGTCTGGGAAACAAACGCTAGCTCGCCTTACAAGAAACACACTCTGCTTTTGAGAAAAGAGCACTCTTCTACTCTACTGTGTTTCCTATGGGGTCCGAACAGTGAGCTTTTTCAGAACAAAAGAACTGTGCTTCCTACACACACAGCCATATCTAGTTCAATTCTGCTTATGAACCTGACAAGAACAGTAGCTCCTCTTCAGTCCAATACACTGTACTGCTGGGAACAGACGCCAGTGCTATTTGTCCTGTGTATGACAATGGTAGCGCAATAGTGACTATTCTTATCATAAAACAACTCTTGCTCGTAGGACCAGAAGCTGCATGTGATTCAACTCCATTTAGGACTGGGAAACAAACGCTAGCTCGCCTTACAAGAAACACAATCTGCTTTAGAGAAAAGAGCACTCTTCTACTCTACTGTGTTTCCTATGGGGTCCGAACAGTGAGGTTTCTCAGAACAAAAGAACTGTGCTTCCTACACACACAGCCATATCTAGTTCAATTCTGCTTAGGAACCTGACAAGAACAGTAGCTCCTCTTCAGTCCAATACACTGTAATGCTGGGAACAGACGCGAGTGCTATTTGCACTGTGTATGGCAAAGGGAGCACAATAGTGACTTTCCTTACCAGAAAACAACTCTTGCTCGTAGGACCACACACTGCATGTGATTCAACGCCATTTAGGACTGGGAAACAAATGTTAGCTTGCCTTACAAGAAACACACTCTGCTTTTGAGAAAAGAGCAATCTTCTACTCTACTGTATTTCTTATAGGGCCAGAACAGTGAGCTTGCTCACAACATAAGAACTGTGCTTTCTACACACACGGTCCTTATGTAGTTCAACTCTGCTTAGTAAACTGACAAGAACAGTAGCTCCTCTTCAGTCCGATACACTGTACTTGCTGGGAACAGACGCGAGAGCAATTTGCACTGTGTATGGCAAAGGGAGCGCAATAGTGACTTTCTTTACCAGAAATCAACTCTTGCTCGTAGGACCACACACTGCATGTGATTCAACGCCATTTAAGACTGGGAAACAAATGCTAGCTCGTCTTACAAGAAACACACTCTGCTTCTGAGAAAAGAGCACTCTTCAACTCTACTGTGTTTCCTATGGGGTCCAAACAGTGAGCTTGCTCAGAACAAAAGAACTGTGCTTCCTACACACATCGTCCATATCTAGTTCAACTCTGCTTAGGAAACTGACAAGAAGAGTAGCTCCTCTTCAGTCCAATACATTGTACTTGCTGGAAACAGACGTGAGTGCTATTTGCACTGTGTATGGCAATTGAAGCACAATAGTTCTTCGACTTACCAGAAAACAACTCTTGCTCGTAGGACAAAAAACTGCATGTGACTCAACTCCATTTAGGTCTGGGAAACAAACGCTAGCTCGCCTTACAAGAAACACACTCTGCTTTAGAGAAAAGAGCACTCTTCTACTCTACTGTGTTTCCTATGGGGTCCGAACAGTGAGGTTTCTCAGAACAAAAGAACTGTGCTTCCTACACACACAGCCATATCTAGTTCAATTCTGCTTAGGAACCTGACAAGAACAGTAGCTCCTCTTCAGTCCAATACACTGTACTGCTGGGAACAGACGCCAGTGCTATTTGTCCTGTGTATGACAATGGTAGCGCAATAGTGACTATTCTTATCATAAAACAACTCTTGCTCGTAGGACCAGAAGCTGCATGTGATTCAACTCCATTTAGGACTGGGAAACAAACGCTAGCTCGCCTTACAAGAAACACACTCTGCTTTAGAGAAAAGAGCACTCTTCTACTCTACTGTGTTTCCTATAGGGCCAGAACAGTGAGCTTGCTCAGAACATAATAACTGTGCCTCCTACATACACGGGCCATATCTAGTTCAACTCTGCTTAGGAAACTGACAAAAACAGTAGCTCCTCTTCAGTCCACTACACTGTACTTGCTGAGAACAGACGCGAGTGCTACTTGCACTGTGTATGGCAATTGGAGCACAATAGTGACTCATCTTACCAGAAAACAACTCTTGCTCGTAGCACAAAAAACTGCATGTGACTCAACTCCATTTAGGACTGGGAAACAAATGCTAGCTCGACTTACAAGAAACACACTCTGCTTCTGAGAAAAGAGCACTCTTCTACTCTACTGTGTTTCCAAAGGGGTCCAAACAGTGAGCTTGCTCAGAACAAAAGAACTGTGCTTCCTACACACATCGACCATATCTAGTTCAACTCTGCTTAGGAAACTGACAAGAACAGTAGCTCCTCTACAGTCCAATACACTGTACTTGCGGGGAAGAGACGCGAGTGCTATTTGCACTGTGTATGGCAATTGGAGCACAATAGTGACTCGTCTTACCAGAAAACAACTCTTGCTCGTAGCACAAAAAAATGCATGTGACTCAACTCCATTTAGTTCTGGGAAACAAACGCTAGCTCGCCTTACAAGAAACACACTCTGCTTTAGAGAAAAGAGCACTCTTCTACTCTACTGTGTTTCCTATGGGGTCTAAACAGTGAGCTTGCTCAGAACAAAAGAACTGTGCTTCCTACACACACAGCCATATCTAGTTCAATTCTGCTTAGGAACCTGACAAGAACAGTAGCTCCTCTTCAGTCCAATACACTGTACTGCTGGGAACAGACGCCAGTGCTATTTGTCCTGTGTATGGCAATGGCAGCACAATAGTGACTATTCTTATCATAAAACAACTCTTGCTTGTAGAACCAGAAACTGTATGTGATTCAACTCTATTTAGGACTGGGAAACAAATGCTAGCTCGCCTTACAAGAAACACACTCTGCTTCTGAGAAAAGAGCACTCTTCTACTCTACTGTTTTTCCTATGGGGTCCAAACAGTGAGCTTGCTCAGAACAAAAGAACTGTGCTTCCTACACACATCGACCATATCTAGTTCAACTCTGCTTAGGAAACTGACAAGAACAGTAGCTCCTCTTCAGTCCAATACACTGTACTTGCGGGGAAGAGACGCGAGTGCTATTTGCACTGTGTATGGCAATTGGAGCACAATAGTGACTCGTCTTACCAGAAAACAACTCTTGCTCGTAGCACAAAAAAATGCATGTGACTCAACTCCATTTAGGTCTGGGAAACAAACGCTAGCTCGCCTTACAAGAAACACACTCTGCTTTAGAGAAAAGAGCACTCTTCTACTCTACTGTGTTTCCTATGGGGTCCAAACAGTGAGCTTGCTCAGAACAAAAGAACTGTGCTTCCTACACACACAGCCATATCTAGTTCAATTCTGCTTAGGAACCTGACAAGAACAGTAGCTCCTCTTCAGTCCAATACACTGTACTGCTGGGAATAGACGCCAGTGCTATTTGTCCTGTGTATGGCAATGGCAGCACAATAGTGACTATTCTTATCATAAAACAACTCTTGCTTGTAGAACCAGAAACTGTATGTGATTCAACTCCATTTAGGACTGGGAAACAAACGCTAGCTCGCCTTACAAGAAACACAATCTGCTTTAGAGAAAAGAGCACTCTTTTATTCTACTCTGTTTTCTATAGGGCCAGAAGAGTGAGCTTGCTCAGAACAAAAGAACTGTGCTTCCTACACACGGGCCATATCTAGTTCAACTCTGCTTAGGAGACTGACCAGAACAGTAGCTCCTCTTCAGTCCAATACACTGTACTTCCTGGGAACAGACGTGAGTGCTATTTGCACTGTGTATGGCAATGAGAGCGCAATAGTGGCTTTCCTTACCAGAAAACAACTCTTGATCGTAGGACCACACACTGCATGTGATTCAACGCCATTTAGGACTGGGAAACAAATGCTAGCTCGCCTTACAAGAAAAACACTCTGCTTCTGAGAAAAGAGCACTCTTCTACTCTACTGTGTTTCCTATGGGGTCCAAACAGTGAGCTTGCTCTGAACAAAAGAACTGTGCTTCCTACAACCATCGACCATATCTAGTTCAACTCTGCTTAGGAAACTGACAAGAACAGTAGCTCCTATTCAGTCCAATACACTGTGCTTGCTGGGAACAGAGGCGAGTACTATTTGCACTGTGTATGGCATTCGGAGCGCAATAGTGACTCTTCTTACCAGAAAACAACTCTTGCTCGTAGGACCAAATACTGCCTGTGACTCAACTCCATTTAGGACTGGGAAACAAACGCGAGCTCGCCTTACAAGAAACACACTCTGCTTTAGATAAAAGAGCACTCTTCTACTATACTGTGTTTCCTATAGGGCCAGAACATTGAGCTTGCTCAGAACATAATAACTGTGCTTCCTCCACACACAGGCCATATCTAGTTCAACTCTGCTTAGGAAACTGACAAGAACAATAGCTCCTGTTCAGTCTGATACACTGTACTTGCTAAGAGCAGACACGAGTGCTACTTGCACTGTGTATGGCAATTGGAGCACAATAGTGCCTCGTCTTACCAGAAAACAACTCTTGCTCGTAGGACAAAAATCTGCATGTGATGCAACTCCGTTTAGGACTGGGAAACAAATGCTAGCTCGCCTTACATGAAACACTCTCTGCTTTTGAGAAAAGAGCACTCTTCTACTCTACTGTGTTTCCTATGGGGTCCAAACAGTGAGCTTGCTCAGAACAAAGAACTGTGCTTCCTACACACATGGACCATATCTAGTTCAACTCTGCTTAGGAAACTTATAAGAACAGTAGCTCCTCTTAAGTGCGATACACTGTACTTGCTGGGAACAGACGCGAGTGCTATTAGCACTGTGTATGGCAAAGGGAGCGCAATAGGGACTTTCCTTACCAGAAAACAACTCTTGCTCGTAGGACCACACACTGCATGTGATTCAACTTCATTTAGGACTGGGAAACAAATGCTAGCTCGCCTTACAAGAAACACACTCTGCTTCTGAAAAAAGAGCACTCTTCTACTCTACTGTGTTTCCGATGGGTGCCAAACAGTGAGCTTGCTCAGAACAAAAGAACTGTGCTTCCTACACACATTGACCATATCTAGTTCAACTCTGCTTAGGAAACTGACAAGAACAGTAGCTCCTCTTCAGTCCAATACACTGTACTTGCGGGGAAGAGACGCGAGTGCTATTTGCACTGTGTATGGCAATTGGAGCACAATAGTGACTCGTCTTACCAGAAAACAACTCTTGCTTGTAGGACAAAAAACTGCATGTGACTCAACTCCATTTAAGTCTGGGAAACAAACGCTAGCTCACCTTATAAGAAACACACTCTGCTTTTGAGAAAAGAGCAGTCTTCTACTCTACTGTGTTTCCTATGGGGTCCAAACAGTGAGCTTTCTCAGAACAAAAGAACTGTGCTTCCTACACACACAGCCATATCTAGTTCAATTCTGCTTAGGAACCTGACAAGAACAGTAGCTCCTCTTCAGTCCAATACACTGTACTGCTGGGAACAGACGCCAGTGCTATTTGTCCTGTGTATGGCAATGGCAGCGCAATAGTGACTATTCTTATCATAAAACAACTCTTGCTCGTAGGACCAGAAACTGCATGTGATTCAACTCCATTTAGGACTGGGAAACAGATGATAGCTTGCCTTACAAAAAAACACACTCTGCTTTTGAGAAAAGAGCACTCTACTGTGTTTCCTATGGGGTCCGAACAGTGAGCTTTCTCAGAACAAAAGAACTGTGCTTCCTACACACATGGGCCATATCTAGTTCAACTCTGCTTAGGAAACTGACAAGAACAGTAGCTCCTCTTCAGTCCGATACACTGTACTTGCTGAGAACAGACACGAGTGCTACTTACACTGTGTATGGCAATTGGAGCACAATAGTGACTCGTCTTACCAGAAAACAACTCTTGCTCGTAGGACCAGAAACTGCATGTGATTCAACTCCATTTAGGACTGGGAAACAAATGCTAGCTTGCCTTTCATGAAACACACTCTGTTTTTGAGAAAAGAGCACTCTTCTACTCTACTGTGTTTCCTATGGGGTCCGAACAGTGAGCTTGCTCAGAACAAAAGAACTGTGCTTCCTACACACACGGGCCATATCTAGTTCAACTCTGCTTAGGAGACTGACAAGAACAGTAGCTCCTCTTCAGTCCGATACACTGTACTTGCTGGGAACAGACGCGAGTGCTGTTTGCACTGTGTATGGCAATGGGAGCTCAATAGTGACTTTCCTACCAGAAAACAACTCTTGCTTGTAGGACCACAAACTGCATGTGATTCAACGCCATTTAGGACTGGGAAACAAACTCTCGCGTGCCTTACAAGACACACACTCTGCTTTAGAGAAAAGAGCACTCTTCTACTCTACTGTGTTTCCTATGGGGTCCAAACAGTGAGCTTGCTCAGAACAAAAGAACTGTGCTTCCTACACACATGGACCATATCTAGTTCCACTCTGCTTAGGAAACTGACAAGAACAGTAGCTCCTATTCAGTCTGGTAAACTGTGCTTGCTGGGAACAGACGCGAGTGCTATTTGCACTGTGTATGGCATTTGGATCACAATAGTGACTCTTCTTACCAGAAAACAACTCTTGATCGTAGGACCAGAAACTGCCTGTGACTCAACTCAATTTAGGACTGGGAAACAAACGCGAGCTCACCTTACAAGAAACACACTGTGCTTTAGAGAAAAGAGCACTCTTCTTCTCTACTGTGTTTCCTGTAGGGCCAGAACAGTGAGCTTGCTCAGAACAAAAGAACTGTGCTTCCTTCACACACGGGCCATATCTAGTTCAACTCTGCTTAGGAAACTGACAAGAACAGTAGCTCCTCTTCAGTCCAATACACTGTACTTGCTGAGAACAGACGCGAGTGCTACTTGCACTGTGTATGGCAATTGGAGCACAATAGTGACTTGTCTTACCAGAAAACAACTCTTGCTCGTAGGACAAAAAACTGCATGTGACTCAACTCCATTTAGGACTGGGAAACAAACTCTAGCTCGCCTTACAAAAAACACACTCTGCTTTTGAGAAAAGAGCACTCTTCTATCTACTGTGTTTCCTATGAGGTCCGAACAGTGAGCTTGCTCAGAACAAAAGAACTGTGCTTCCAACACACACGGTCTTATCTAGTTCAATTCTGCTTAGGAACCTGACAAGAACAGTAGATCCTCTTCAGTCCAATACACTGTACTTGCAGCAAACAGACGCCAGTGCTATTTGTCCTGTGTATGGCAATGGCAGCACAACAGTGACTATTCTTACCATAAAACAACTCTTGCTCGTAGGACAGAAACTGCATGTGATTCCACTCCATTTAGGACTGGGAAACAAACGCTAGCTCGCCTTACAAGAAACACACTCTGCTTTAGAGGAAAGAGCACTCTTCTACTCTACTGTGTTTCCTATGGGGTGTCAAACAGTGAGCTTGCTCAGAACAAAAGAACTGTGCTTCCTACACACAAGGACCATATGTAGTTCAACTCTGCTTAGGAAACTAACAAGAACAGTAGCTCCTATTCAGTCCAATACAATGTACTTGCTGGGAACAGACGCGAGTGCTATTTGCCCTGTTTATGGCAATGGGAGCAAAATAGTGACTTTCCTTACCAGAAAACAACTCTTGTTCGTAGGACCAGAAACTGCATGTGATTCAACTCCATTTAGGACTGCAAAACAAACGCTAGCTCGCCTTACAAGAAACTCACTCTGCTTTTGAGAAAAGAGCACTCTTCTATTCTACTGTGTTTCCTATAGGGCCAGAACAGTGAGCTTGCTCAGAACATAATAACTGTGCCTCCTACACACACGGGCCATATCTAGTTCAACTCTGCTTAGGAAACTGACAAGAACAGTAGCTCCTCTTCAGTAAAATACACTGTACTTGCTGAGAACAGATGCGAGTGCTACTTGTACTGTGTATGGCAATTGGAGCACAATAGTGACTGGTCTTACCAGAAAACAACTCTTGCTTGTAGCACAAAAAACTGCATGTGACTCAACTCCATTTAGGACTGGGAAACAAACTCTAGCTCGCTTTACAAGAAACACACTCTGTTTTTGAGAAAAGAGCACTCTTCTACTCTACTGTGTTTCCTATAGGACCAGAACAGTGAGCTTGCTCAGAACAAAGGAACTGTGCTTCCTAGACACATGGGCCATATCTAGTTCAACTCTGCTTAGGAGACTGACAAGAACAGTAACTCCTCTTCAGTCCAATACACTGTACTTGCTGGGAACAGACGTGAGTGCTATTTGCACTGTGTATGGCAATGAGAGCACAATAGTGGCTTTCCTTACCAGAAAACAACTCTTGCTCCTAGGACCACACACTGCATGTGATTCAACGCCATTTAGGACTGGGAAACAAATGCTAGCTCGTCTTACAAGAAACACACTCTGCTTCTGAGAAAAGAGCACTCTTCTACTCTACTGTGTTTCCTATGGGGTCAAACAGTGAGCTTGCTCAGAACAAAAGAAACTGTGCTTCCTACACACATCGACCATATCTAGTTCAACTTTGCTTAGGAAACTGACAAGAAGAGTAGCTCCTCTTCAGTCCAATACACTGTACTTGCGGGGAAGAGACGCGAGTGCTATTTGCACTGTGTATGGCAATTGGAGCACAATAGTGACTCGTCTTACCAGAAAACAACTCTTGCTCCTAGGACAAAAAACTGCATGTGACTCAACTCCATTTAGGTCTGGGAAACAAACGCTAGCTCGCCTTACAAGAAACACTCTCTGCTTTAGAGAAAAGAGCACTCTTCTACTCTACTGTGTTTCCTATGGGGTCCGAACAGTGAGCTTGCTCAGAACAAAAGAACTGTGCTTCCTACACACACAGCCCATATCTAGTTCAATTCTGCTTAGGAACCTGACAAGAACAGTAGCTCCTCTTCAGTCCATTACACTGTACTTGCGGGGAAGAGACGCGAGTGCTATTTGCACTGTGTATGGCACTTGGAGCACAATAGTGACTCGTCTTACCAGAAAACAACTCTTGCTCGTAGGACAAAAAACTGCATGTGACTCAACTCCATTTAAGTCTGGGAAACAAACGCTAGCTCACCTTACAAGAAAACACACTCTGCTTTAGAGAAAAGAGCACTCTTCTACTCTACTGTGTTTCCTATAGGGCCAGAACAGTGAGCTTGCTCAGAACATAATAACTGTGCCTCCTACATACACAGTCCATATCTAGTTCAACTCTGCTTAGGAAACTGACAAGAACAGTAGCTCCTCTTTATTCCGATACACTGTACTTGCTGGGAACAGACGCGAGTGCTATTTGCACTGTGTATGGCAAAGGGAGCGCAATAGTGACTTTCCTTACCAGAAAACAACTCTTGCTCGTAGGACCACACACTGCATGTGATTCAACGCCATTTAGGACTAGGAAACAAATGCTAGCTCGCCTTACAAGAAACATGCTCTGTTTCTGAGAAAAGAGCACTCTTCTACTCTACTGTGTTTCCTATGGGGTCCAAACAGTGAGCTTGCTCAGAACAAAAGAACTGTGCTTCCTACACACATAGAGCATATCTAGTTCAACTCTGCTTAGGAAACTGGACAAGAACAAGTAGCTCCTCTTCAGTCCAATACACTGTATTGCGGGGAAGAGATGCGAGTGCTATTTGCACTGTGTATATCAATTGGAGCACAATAGTCGACTCGTTCTTACCAGAAAACAACTCTTGCTCATAGGACAAAATACTGCATGTGACTCAACTCCATTTAGGTCTGAAACAAACGCTAGCTCGCCTTACAAGAAACACACTCTGCTTTAGAGAAAAGAGCACTCTTCTACTCTACTGTGTTTCCTATGGGGTCCGAACAGTGAGCTTTTTCAGAACAAAAGAACTGTGCTTCCTACACACACAGCCATATCTAGTTCAATTCTGCTTATGAACCTGACAAGAACAGTAGCTCCTCTTCAGTCCAATACACTGTACTGCTGGGAACAGACGCCAGTGCTATTTGTCCTGTGTATGACAATGGTAGCGCAATAGTGACTATTCTTATCATAAAACAACTCTTGCTCGTAGGACCAGAAGCTGCATGTGATTCAACTCCATTTAGGACTGGGAAACAAACGCTAGCTCGCCTTACAAGAAACACAATCTGCTTTAGAGAAAAGAGCACTCTTCTACTCTACTGTGTTTCCTATGGGGGTCCGAACAGTGAGGTTTCTCAGAACAAAAGAACTGTGCTTCCTACACACACAGCCATATCTAGTTCAATTCTGCTTAGGAACCTGACAAGAACAGTAGCTCCTCTTCAGTCCAATACACTGTAATGCTGGGAACAGACGCGAGTGCTATTTGCATTGTGTATGGCAAAGTGAGCACAATAGTGACTTTCCTTACCAGAAAACAACTCTTGCTCGTAGGACCACACACTGCATGTGATTCAACGCCATTTAGGACTGGGAAACAAATGTTAGCTCGCCTTACAAGAAACACACTCTGCTTTTGAGAAAAGAGCAATCTTCTACTCTACTGTATTTCTTATAGGGCCAGAACAGTGAGCTTGCTCACAACATAAGAACTGTGCTTTCTACACACACGGTCCTTATGTAGTTCAACTCTGCTTAGTAAACTGACAAGAACAGTAGCTCCTCTTCAGTCCGATACACTGTACTTGCTGGGAACAGACGCGAGAGCAATTTGCACTGTGTATGGCAAAGGGAGCGCAATAGTGACTTTCTTTACCAGAAATCAACTCTTGCTCGTAGGACCACACACTGCATGTGATTCAACGCCATTTAAGACTGGGAAACAAATGCTAGCTCGTCTTACAAGAAACACACTCTGCTTCTGAGAAAAGAGCACTCTTCTACTCTACTGTGTTTCCTATGGGGTCCAAACAGTGAGCTTGCTCAGAACAAAAGAACTGTGCTTCCTACACACATCGTCCATATCTAGTTCAACTCTGCTTAGGAAACTGACAAGAAGAGTAGCTCCTCTTCAGTCCAATACACTGTACTGCTGGGAACAGACGCCAGTGCTATTTGTCCTGTGTATGACAATGGTAGCGCAATAGTGACTATTCTTATCATAAAACAACTCTTGCTCGTAGGACCAGAAGCTGCATGTGATTCAACTCCATTTAGGACTGGGAAACAAACGCTAGCTCGCCTTACAAGAAACACAATCTGCTTTAGAGAAAAGAGCACTCTTCTACTCTACTGTGTTTCCTATGGGGTCCGAACAGTGAGGTTTCTCAGAACAAAAGAACTGTGCTTCCTACACACACAGCCATATCTAGTTCAATTCTGCTTAGGAACCTGACAAGAACAGTAGCTCCTCTTCAGTCCAATACACTGTAATGCTGGGAACAGACGCGAGTGCTATTTGCACTGTGTATGGCAAAGGGAGCACAATAGTGACTTTCCTTACCAGAAAACAACTCTTGCTCGTAGGACCACACACTGCATGTGATTCAACGCCATTTAGGACTGGGAAACAAATGTTAGCTCGCCTTACAAGAAACACACTCTGCTTTTGAGAAAAGAGCAATCTTCTACTCTACTGTATTTCTTATAGGGCCAGAACAGTGAGCTTGCTCACAACATAAGAACTGTGCTTTCTACACACACGGTCCTTATGTAGTTCAACTCTGCTTAGTAAACTGACAAGAACAGTAGCTCCTCTTCAGTCCGATACACTGTACTTGCTGGGAACAGACGCGAGAGCAATTTGCACTGTGTATGGCAAAGGGAGCGCAATAGTGACTTTCTTTACCAGAAATCAACTCTTGCTCGTAGGACCACACACTGCATGTGATTCAACGCCATTTAAGACTGGGAAACAAATGCTAGCTCGTCTTACAAGAAACACACTCTGCTTCTGAGAAAAGAGCACTCTTCTACTCTACTGTGTTTCCTATGGGGTCCAAACAGTGAGCTTGCTCAGAACAAAAGAACTGTGCTTCCTACACACATCGTCCATATCTAGTTCAACTCTGCTTAGGAAACTGACAAGAAGAGTAGCTCCTCTTCAGTCCAATACACTGTACTTGCTGGGAACAGACGTGAGTGCTATTTGCACTGTGTATGGCAATTGGAGCACAATAGTTCTTCGACTTACCAGAAAACAACTCTTGCTCGTAGGACAAAAAACTGCATGTGACTCAACTCCATTTAGGTCTGGGAAACAAACGCTAGCTCGCCTTACAAGAAACACACTCTGCTTTAGAGAAAAGAGCACTCTTCTACTCTACTGTGTTTCCTATGGGGTCCGAACAGTGAGGTTTCTCAGAACAAAAGAACTGTGCTTCCTACACACACAGCCATATCTAGTTCAATTCTGCTTAGGAACCTGACAAGAACAGTAGCTCCTCTTCAGTCCAATACACTGTAATGCTGGGAACAGACGCGAGTGCTATTTGCACTGTGTATGGCAAAGGGAGCACAATAGTGACTTTCCTTACCAGAAAACAACTCTTGCTCGTAGGACCAGAAACTGCATGTGATTCAACTCCATTTAGGACTGGGAAAAAAATGATAGCTTGCCTTACAAAAAAAACAATCTGCTTTTGAGAAAAGAGCACTCTTCTACTCTACTGTGTTTCCTATGGGTTCCGAACAGTGAGTTTGCTCAGAACAAAAGAACTGTGCTTCCTACACACATGGCCATATCTAGTTCAATTCTGCTTAGGAACCTGACAAGAACAGTAGCTCCTCTTCAGTCCAATACACTGTACTGCTGGGAACAGACGCCAGTGCTATTTGTCCTGTGTATGACAATGGTAGCGCAATAGTGACTATTCTTATCATAAAACAACTCTTGCTCGTAGGACCAGAAGCTGCATGTGATTCAACTCCATTTAGGACTGGGAAACAAACGCTAGCTCGCCTTACAAGAAACACAATCTGCTTTAGAGAAAAGAGCACTCTTCTTCTCTACTGTGTTTCCTATAGGGACAAAACAGTGAGCTTGCTCAGAACAAAAGAACTGTGTTTCCTACACACACGGGCCATATCTAGTTCAACTCTGCTTAGGAAACTGACAAGAACAGTAGCTCCTCTTCAGTCCGATACACTGTACTTGCTGGGAACAGACGCGAATGCTATTTGCACTGTGAATGGCAATGGGAGCGCAATAGTGACTTTCCTTACCAGAAAACAACTCTTGCTCGCAGGACCAGAAACTGCATGTGATTCAACTCCGTTTAGGACTGGGAAACAAATGCTAGCTCGCCTTACATGAAACACTCTCTGCTTTTGAGAAAAGAGCACTCTTCTACTCTACTGTGTTTCCTATGGGGTCCAAACAGTGAGCTTGCTCAGAACAAAGAACTGTGCTTCCTACACACATGGACCATATCTAGTTCAACTCTGCTTAGGAAACTGACAAGAACAGTAGCTCCTCTTCAGTCTGATACACTGTACTTGCTGGGAACAGACGCGAGTGCTATTTGCACTGTGTATGGCAAAGGGAGCACAATAGTGACTTTCCTTACCAGAAAACAACTCTTGTTCGTAGGACCAGAAACTGCATGTGATTCAACTCCATTTAGGACTGGGAAACAAATGATAGCTTGCCTTACAAAAAACACACTCTGCATTTGAGAAAAGAGCACTCTTCTACTCTACTGTGTTTCCTATGGGGTCCGAACAGTGAGCTTGCTCAGAACAAAAGAACTGTGTTTCCTACACACACGGCCATATCTAGTTCAATTCTGCTTAGGAACCTGAAAAGAACAGTAGATCCTCTTCAGTCCAATACACTGTAGTTGCTGCGAACAGACGCCAGTGCTATTTGTCCTGTGTATGGCAATGGCAGCGCAATAGTGAATCTTCTTACCAGAAAACAACTCTTGCTCATAGGACCAAAAACTGCATGTGACTCAAATCCATTTAGGACTGGGAAACAAACGCTAGCTCGACTTACAAGAAACACACTCTGCTTTAAAGAAAAGAGCACTCTTCTACTCCACTGTGTTTCCTATGGGGTCCAAACAGTGAGCTTGCTCAGAACAAAAGAACTGTGCTTCCTACACACAAGGACCATATGTAGTTCAACTCTGCTTAGGAAACTGACAAGAACAGTAGCTCCTATTCAGTCCAATACACTGTACTTGCTGGGAACAGACGCGAGTGCTATTTGCCCTGTGTATGGCAATGGGAGCGCAATAGTGACTTTCCTTACCAGAAAACAACTGTTGCTCGTAGGACAACACATTGCATGTGATTCAACGCCATTTAGGACTGGGAAACAAATGCTAGCTCGTCTTACAAGAAACACACTCTGCTTCTGAGAAAAGAGCACTCTTCTACTCTACTGTGTTTCCTATGGTGTCCAAACAGTGAGCTTGCTCAGAACAAAAGAACTGTGCTTCCTACACACATCGACCATATCTAGTTCAACTCTGCTTAGGAAACTGACAAGAAGAGTATCTCCTCTTCAGTCCAATACACTGTACTTGCGGGGAAGAGACGCGAGTGCTATTTGCACTGTGTATGGCAATTGGAGCACAATAGTGACTCGTCTTACCAGAAAACAACTCTTGCTCGTAGGACAAAAAACTGCATGTGACTCAACTCCATTTAGATCTGGGAAACAAACACTAGCTCGCCTTACAAGAAACACACTCTGCTTTAGAGAAAAGAGCACTCTTCTACTCTACTGTGTTTCCTATGGGGTCCAAACAGTGAGCTTTCTCAAAACAAAAGAACTGTGCTTCCTACACACACAGCCATATCTAGTTCAATTCTGCTTAGGAACCTGACAAGAACAGTAGCTCCTCTTCAGTCCAATACACTGTACTGCTGGGAACAGACGCCAGTGCTATTTGTCCTGTGTATGGCAATGGCAGCACAATAGTGACTATTCTTATCATAAAAAACTATTGCTCGTATGACCAGAAATAGTATGTGATTCAACTCCATTTAGGACTGGGAAACAAACGCTAGCTCGCCTTACAAGAAACACAATCTGCTTTAGAGAAAAGAGCACTCTTCTATTCTGCTGTGTTTCCTATAGGGCCAGAACAGTGAGCTTGCTCAGAAGAAAAGAACTGTGCTTCCTACACACGGGCCATATCTAGTTCAACTCTGCTTAGGAAACTGACAAGAACAGTAGCTCCTCTTTATTCCGATACACTGTACTTGCTGGGAACAGACGCGAGTGCTATTTGCCCTGTGTATGGCAAAGGGAGCGCAATAGTGACTTTCCTTACCAGAAAACAACTCTTGCTCGTAGGACCACACACTGCATGTGATTCAACGCCATTTAGGACTAGGAAACAAATGCTAGCTCGCCTTACAAGAAACATGCTCTGTTTCTGAGAAAAGAGCACTCTTCTACTCTACTGTGTTTCCTATGGGGTCCAAACAGTGAGCTTGCTCAGAACAAAAGAACTGTGCTTCCTACACACATCGACCATATCTAGTTCAACTCTGCTTAGGAAACTGACAAGAACAGTAGCTCCTCTTCAGTCCGATACACTGCACTTGTTGGGAACAGACGCGAGTGCTATTTGCACTGTGTATGGCAAAGGGAGCACAATAGTGACTCGTCTTACCAGAAAACAACTCTTGCTCATAGGACAAAATACTGCATGTGACTCAACTCCATTTAGGTCTGGGAAACAAACGCTAGCTCGCCTTACAAGAAACACACTCTGCTTTAGAGAAAAGAGCACTCTTCTACTCTACTGTGTTTCCTATGGGGTCCGAACAGTGAGCTTTTTCAGAACAAAAGAACTGTGCTTCCTACACACACAGCCATATCTAGTTCAATTCTGCTTATGAACCTGACAAGAACAGTAGCTCCTCTTCAGTCCAATACACTGTACTGCTGGGAACAGACGCCAGTGCTATTTGTCCTGTGTATGACAATGGTAGCGCAATAGTGACTATTCTTATCATAAAACAACTCTTGCTCGTAGGACCAGAAGCTGCATGTGATTCAACTCCATTTAGGACTGGGAAACAAAAGCTAGCTCGCCTTACAAGAAACACAATCTGCTTTAGAGAAAAGAGCACTCTTCTACTCTACTGTGTTTCCTATAGGGACAAAACAGTGAGCTTGCTCATAACAAAAGATCTGTGCTTCCTACACACACGGGCCATATCTAGTTCAACTCTGCTTAGGAAACTGACAAGAACAGTAGCTCCTCTTCAGTCCGATACACTGTACTTGCTGGGAACAGACGCGAGTGCTATTTGCACTGTGAATGGCAATGGGAGCGCAATAGTGACTTTCCTTACCAGAAAACAACTCTTGCTCGTAGGACCAGAAACTGCATGTGATTCAATTCCGTTTAGGACTGGGAAACAAATGCTAGCTCGCCTTACATGAAACACTCTCTGCTTTTGAGAAAAGAGCACTCTTCTACTCTACTGTGTTTCCTATGGGGTCCAAACAGTGAGCTTGCTCAGAACAAAGAACTGTGCTTCCTACACACATGGACCATATCTAGTTCAACTCTGCTTAGGAAACTGACAAGAACAGTAGCTCCTCTTCAGTCCGATACACTGTACTTGCTGGGAACAGACGCGAGTGCTATTTGCACTGTGTATGGCAAAGGGAGCACAATAGTGACTTTCCTTACCAGAAAACAACTCTTGTTCGTAGGACCAGAAACTGCATGTGATTCAACTCCATTTAGGACTGGGAAACAAATGATAGCTTGCCTTACAAAAAACACACTCTGCATTTGAGAAAAGAGCACTCTTCTACTCTACTGTGTTTCCTATGGGGTCCGAACAGTGAGCTTGCTCAGAACAAAAGAACTGTGTTTCCTACACACACGGCCATATCTAGTTCAATTCTGCTTAGGAACCTGACAAGAACAGTAGATCCTCTTCAGTCCAATACACTGTAGTTGCTGCGAACAGACGCCAGTGCTATTTGTCCTGTGTATGGCAATGGCAGCGCAATAGTGAATCTTCTTACCAGAAATCAACTCTTGCTCATAGTACCAAAAACTGCATGTGACTCAAATCCATTTAGGACTGGGAAACAAACGCTAGCTCGCCTTACAAGATACACACTCTGCTTTAGAGAAAATAGCACTCTTCTACTCCACTGTGTTTCCTATGGGGTCCAAACAGTGAGCTTGCTCAGAACAAAAGAACTGTGCTTCCTACACACAAGGACCATATGTAGTTCAACTCTGCTTAGGAAACTGACAAGAACAGTAGCTCCTCTTCATTCCAATACACTGTAGTTGCTGCGAACAGACGCCAGTGCTATTTGTTCTGTGTATGGCAATGGCAGCGCAATAGTGAATCTTCTTACCAGAAAACAACTCTTGCTCATAGGACCAAAAACTGCATGTGACTCAACTCCATTTAGGACTGGGAAACAAACGCTAGCTCGCCTTACAAGAAACACACTCTGCTTTAGAGAAAAGAGCACTCTTCTACTCCACTGTGTTTCCTATGGGGTCCAAACAGTGAGCTTGCTCAGAACAAAAGAACTGTGCTTCCTACACACAAGGACCATATGTAGTTCAACTCTGCTTAGGAAACTGACAAGAACAGTAGCTCCTATTCAGTCCAATACACTGTTCTTGCTGGGAAAAGACGCGAGTGCTATTTGCCCTGTGTATGGCAATGGCAGCGCAATAGTGAATCTTCTTACCAGAAAACAACTCTTGCTCGTAGGACAAAAAACTGCATGTGACTCAACTCCATTTAAGTCTGGGAAACAAACGCTAGCTCACCTTACAAGAAACAGACTCTGCTTTAGAGAAAAGAGCACTCTTCTACTCTACTGTGTTTCATATAGGGCCAGAACAGTGAGCTTGCTCAGAACATAATAACTGTGCCTCCTACATACACAGTCCATATCTAGTTCAACTCTGCTTAGGAAACTGACAAGAACAGTAGCTCCTCTTTATTCCGATACACTGTACTTGCTGGGAACAGACGCGAGTGCTATTTGCACTGTGTATGGCAAAGGGAGCGCAATAGTGACTTTCCTTACCAGAAAACAACTCTTGCTCGTAGGACCACACACTGCATGTGATTCAACGCCATTTAGGACTAGGAAACAAATGCTAGCTCGCCTTACAAGAAACATGCTCTTTTTCTGAGAAAAGAGCACTCTTCTACTCTACTGTGTTTCCTATGGGGTCCAAACAGTGAGCTTGCTCAGAACAAAAGAACTGTGCTTCCTACACACATAGAGCATATCTAGTTCAACTCTGCTTAGGAAACTGACAAGAACAGTAGCTCCTCTTCAGTCCAATACACTGTACTTGCGGGGAAGAGATGCGAGTGCTATTTGCACTGTGTATATCAATTGGAGCACAATAGTGACTCGTCTTACCAGAAAACAATTCTTGCTCATAGGACAAAATACTGCATGTGACTCAACTCCATTTAGGTCTGGGAAACAAACGCTAGCTCGCCTTACAAGAAACACACTCTGCTTTAGAGAAAAGAGCACTCTTCTACTCTACTGTGTTTCCTATGGGGTCCGAACAGTGAGCTTTTTCAGAACAAAAGAACTGTGCTTCCTACACACACAGCCATATCTAGTTCAATTCTGCTTATGAACCTGACAAGAACAGTAGCTCCTCTTCAGTCCAATACACTGTACTGCTGGGAACAGACGCCAGTGCTATTTGTCCTGTGTATGACAATGGTAGCGCAATAGTGACTATTCTTATCATAAAACAACTCTTGCTCGTAGGACCAGAAGCTGCATGTGATTCAACTCCATTTAGGACTGGGAAACAAACGCTAGCTCGCCTTACAAGAAACACAATCTGCTTTAGAGAAAAGAGCACTCTTCTACTCTACTGTGTTTCCTATGGGGTCCGAACAGTGAGGTTTCTCAGAACAAAAGAACTGTGCTTCCTACACACACAGCCATATCTAGTTCAATTCTGCTTAGGAACCTGACAAGAACAGTAGCTCCTCTTCAGTCCAATACACTGTAATGCTGGGAACAGACGCGAGTGCTATTTGCACTGTGTATGGCAAAGGGAGCACAATAATGACTTTCCTTACCAGAAAACAACTCTTGCTCGTAGGACCACACACTGCATGTGATTCAACGCCATTTAGGACTGGGAAACAAATGTTAGCTCGCCTTACAAGAAACACACTCTGCTTTTGAGAAAAGAGCAATCTTCTACTCTACTGTATTTCTTATAGGGCCAGAACAGTGAGCTTGCTCACAACATAAGAACTGTGCTTTCTACACACACGGTCCTCATGTAGTTCAACTCTGCTTAGTAAACTGACAAGAACAGTAGCTCCTCTTCAGTCCGATACACTGTACTTGCTGGGAACAGACGCGAGAGCAATTTGCACTGTGTATGGCAAAGGGAGCGCAATAGTGACTTTCTTTACCAGAAATCAACTCTTGCTCGTAGGACCACACACTGCATGTGATTCAACGCCATTTAAGACTGGGAAACAAATGCTAGCTCGTCTTACAAGAAACACACTCTGCTTCTGAGAAAAGAGCACTCTTCTACTCTACTGTGTTTCCTATGGGGTCCAAACAGTGAGCTTGCTCAGAACAAAAGAACTGTGCTTCCTACACACATCGTCCATATCTAGTTCAACTCTGCTTAGGAAACTGACAAGAAGAGTAGCTCCTCTTCAGTCCAATACACTGTACTTGCTGGGAACAGACGTGAGTGCTATTTGCACTGTGTATGGCAATTGGAGCACAATAGTTCTTCGACTTACCAGAAAACAACTCTTGCTCGTAGGACAAAAAACTGCATGTGACTCAACTCCATTTAGGTCTGGGAAACAAACGCTAGCTCGCCTTACAAGAAACACACTCTGCTTTAGAGAAAAGAGCACTCTTCTACTCTACTGTGTTTCCTATGGGGTCCGAACAGTGAGGTTTCTCAGAACAAAAGAACTGTGCTTCCTACACACACAGCCATATCTAGTTCAATTCTGCTTAGGAACCTGACAAGAACAGTAGCTCCTCTTCAGTCCAATACACTGTAATGCTGGGAACAGACGCGAGTGCTATTTGCACTGTGTATGGCAAAGGGAGCACAATAGTGACTTTCCTTACCAGAAAACAACTCTTGCTCGTAGGACCAGAAACTGCATGTGATTCAACTCCATTTAGGACTGGGAAAAAAATGATAGCTTGCCTTACAAAAAAAACAATCTGCTTTTGAGAAAAGAGCACTCTTCTACTCTACTGTGTTTCCTATGGGTTCCGAACAGTGAGTTTGCTCAGAACAAAAGAACTGTGCTTCCTACACACATGGCCATATCTAGTTCAATTCTGCTTAGGAACCTGACAAGAACAGTAGCTCCTCTTCAGTCCAATACACTGTACTGCTGGGAACAGACGCCAGTGCTATTTGTCCTGTGTATGACAATGGTAGCGCAATAGTGACTATTCTTATCATAAAACAACTCTTGCTCGTAGGACCAGAAGCTGCATGTGATTCAACTCCATTTAGGACTGGGAAACAAACGCTAGCTCGCCTTACAAGAAACACAATCTGCTTTAGAGAAAAGAGCACTCTTCTTCTCTACTGTGTTTCCTATAGGGACAAAACAGTGAGCTTGCTCAGAACAAAAGAACTGTGTTTCCTACACACACGGGCCATATCTAGTTCAACTCTGCTTAGGAAACTGACAAGAACAGTAGCTCCTCTTCAGTCCGATACACTGTACTTGCTGGGAACAGACGCGAGTGCTATTTGCACTGTGAATGGCAATGGGAGCGCAATAGTGACTTTCCTTACCAGAAAACAACTCTTGCTCGCAGGACCAGAAACTGCATGTGATTCAACTCCGTTTAGGACTGGGAAACAAATGCTAGCTCGCCTTACATGAAACACTCTCTGCTTTTGAGAAAAGAGCACTCTTCTACTCTACTGTGTTTCCTATGGGGTCCAAACAGTGAGCTTGCTCAGAACAAAGAACTGTGCTTCCTACACACATGGACCATATCTAGTTCAACTCTGCTTAGGAAACTGACAAGAACAGTAGCTCCTCTTCAGTCTGATACACTGTACTTGCTGGGAACAGACGCGAGTGCTATTTGCACTGTGTATGGCAAAGGGAGCACAATAGTGACTTTCCTTACCAGAAAACAACTCTTGTTCATAGGACCAGAAACTGCATGTGATTCAACTCCATTTAGGACTGGGAAACAAATGATAGCTTGCCTTACAAAAAACACACTCTGCATTTGAGAAAAGAGCACTCTTCTACTCTACTGTGTTTCCTATGGGGTCCGAACAGTGAGCTTGCTCAGAACAAAAGAACTGTGTTTCCTACACACACGGCCATATCTAGTTCAATTCTGCTTAGGAACCTGAAAAGAACAGTAGATCCTCTTCAGTCCAATACACTGTAGTTGCTGCGAACAGACGCCAGTGCTATTTGTCCTGTGTATGGCAATGGCAGCGCAATAGTGAATCTTCTTACCAGAAAACAACTCTTGCTCATAGGACCAAAAACTGCATGTGACTCAAATCCATTTAGGACTGGGAAACAAACGCTAGCTCGACTTACAAGAAACACACTCTGCTTTAAAGAAAAGAGCACTCTTCTACTCCACTGTGTTTCCTATGGGGTCCAAACAGTGAGCTTGCTCAGAACAAAAGAACTGTGCTTCCTACACACAAGGACCATATGTAGTTCAACTCTGCTTAGGAAACTGACAAGAACAGTAGCTCCTATTCAGTCCAATACACTGTACTTGCTGGGAACAGACGCGAGTGCTATTTGCCCTGTGTATGGCAATGGGAGCGCAATAGTGACTTTCCTTACCAGAAAACAACTGTTGCTCGTAGGACAACACATTGCATGTGATTCAACGCCATTTAGGACTGGGAAACAAATGCTAGCTCGTCTTACAAGAAACACACTCTGCTTCTGAGAAAAGAGCACTCTTCTACTCTACTGTGTTTCCTATGGTGTCCAAACAGTGAGCTTGCTCAGAACAAAAGAACTGTGCTTCCTACACACATCGACCATATCTAGTTCAACTCTGCTTAGGAAACTGACAAGAAGAGTATCTCCTCTTCAGTCCAATACACTGTACTTGCGGGGAAGAGACGCGAGTGCTATTTGCACTGTGTATGGCAATTGGAGCACAATAGTGACTCGTCTTACCAGAAAACAACTCTTGCTCGTAGGACAAAAAACTGCATGTGACTCAACTCCATTTAGATCTGGGAAACAAACACTAGCTCGCCTTACAAGAAACACACTCTGCTTTAGAGAAAAGAGCACTCTTCTACTCTACTGTGTTTCCTATGGGGTCCAAACAGTGAGCTTTCTCAAAACAAAAGAACTGTGCTTCCTACACACACAGCCATATCTAGTTCAATTCTGCTTAGGAACCTGACAAGAACAGTAGCTCCTCTTCAGTCCAATACACTGTACTGCTGGGAACAGACGCCAGTGCTATTTGTCCTGTGTATGGCAATGGCAGCACAATAGTGACTATTCTTATCATAAAAAACTATTGCTCGTATGACCAGAAATAGTATGTGATTCAACTCCATTTAGGACTGGGAAACAAACGCTAGCTCGCCTTACAAGAAACACAATCTGCTTTAGAGAAAAGAGCACTCTTCTATTCTGCTGTGTTTCCTATAGGGCCAGAACAGTGAGCTTGCTCAGAAGAAAAGAACTGTGCTTCCTACACACGGGCCATATCTAGTTCAACTCTGCTTAGGAAACTGACAAGAACAGTAGCTCCTCTTTATTCCGATACACTGTACTTGCTGGGAACAGACGCGAGTGCTATTTGCCCTGTGTATGGCAAAGGGAGCGCAATAGTGACTTTCCTTACCAGAAAACAACTCTTGCTCGTAGGACCACACACTGCATGTGATTCAACGCCATTTAGGACTAGGAAACAAATGCTAGCTCGCCTTACAAGAAACATGCTCTGTTTCTGAGAAAAGAGCACTCTTCTACTCTACTGTGTTTCCTATGGGGTCCAAACAGTGAGCTTGCTCAGAACAAAAGAACTGTGCTTCCTACACACATCGACCATATCTAGTTCAACTCTGCTTAGGAAACTGACAAGAACAGTAGCTCCTCTTCAGTCCGATACACTGCACTTGTTGGGAACAGACGCGAGTGCTATTTGCACTGTGTATGGCAAAGGGAGCACAATAGTGACTCGTCTTACCAGAAAACAACTCTTGCTCATAGGACAAAATACTGCATGTGACTCAACTCCATTTAGGTCTGGGAAACAAACGCTAGCTCGCCTTACAAGAAACACACTCTGCTTTAGAGAAAAGAGCACTCTTCTACTCTACTGTGTTTCCTATGGGGTCCGAACAGTGAGCTTTTTCAGAACAAAAGAACTGTGCTTCCTACACACACAGCCATATCTAGTTCAATTCTGCTTATGAACCTGACAAGAACAGTAGCTCCTCTTCAGTCCAATACACTGTACTGCTGGGAACAGACGCCAGTGCTATTTGTCCTGTGTATGACAATGGTAGCGCAATAGTGACTATTCTTATCATAAAACAACTCTTGCTCGTAGGACCAGAAGCTGCATGTGATTCAACTCCATTTAGGACTGGGAAACAAAAGCTAGCTCGCCTTACAGGAAACACAATCTGCTTTAGAGAAAAGAGCACTCTTCTACTCTACTGTGTTTCCTATAGGGACAAAACAGTGAGCTTGCTCATAACAAAAGATCTGTGCTTCCTACACACACGGGCCATATCTAGTTCAACTCTGCTTAGGAAACTGACAAGAACAGTAGCTCCTCTTCAGTCCGATACACTGTACTTGCTGGGAACAGACGCGAGTGCTATTTGCACTGTGAATGGCAATGGGAGCGCAATAGTGACTTTCCTTACCAGAAAACAACTCTTGCTCGTAGGACCAGAAACTGCATGTGATTCAATTCCGTTTAGGACTGGGAAACAAATGCTAGCTCGCCTTACATGAAACACTCTCTGCTTTTGAGAAAAGAGCACTCTTCTACTCTACTGTGTTTCCTATGGGGTCCAAACAGTGAGCTTGCTCAGAACAAAGAACTGTGCTTCCTACACACATGGACCATATCTAGTTCAACTCTGCTTAGGAAACTGACAAGAACAGTAGCTCCTCTTCAGTCCGATACACTGTACTTGCTGGGAACAGACGCGAGTGCTATTTGCACTGTGTATGGCAAAGGGAGCACAATAGTGACTTTCCTTACCAGAAAACAACTCTTGTTCGTAGGACCAGAAACTGCATGTGATTCAACTCCATTTAGGACTGGGAAACAAATGATAGCTTGCCTTACAAAAAACACACTCTGCATTTGAGAAAAGAGCACTCTTCTACTCTACTGTGTTTCCTATGGGGTCCGAACAGTGAGCTTGCTCAGAACAAAAGAACTGTGTTTCCTACACACACGGCCATATCTAGTTCAATTCTGCTTAGGAACCTGACAAGAACAGTAGATCCTCTTCAGTCCAATACACTGTAGTTGCTGCGAACAGACGCCAGTGCTATTTGTCCTGTGTATGGCAATGGCAGCGCAATAGTGAATCTTCTTACCAGAAATCAACTCTTGCTCATAGTACCAAAAACTGCATGTGACTCAAATCCATTTAGGACTGGGAAACAAACGCTAGCTCGCCTTACAAGATACACACTCTGCTTTAGAGAAAATAGCACTCTTCTACTCCACTGTGTTTCCTATGGGGTCCAAACAGTGAGCTTGCTCAGAACAAAAGAACTGTGCTTCCTACACACAAGGACCATATGTAGTTCAACTCTGCTTAGGAAACTGACAAGAACAGTAGCTCCTCTTCAGTCCAATACACTGTAGTTGCTGCGAACAGACGCCAGTGCTATTTGTTCTGTGTATGGCAATGGCAGCGCAATAGTGAATCTTCTTACCAGAAAACAACTCTTGCTCATAGGACCAAAAACTGCATGTGACTCAACTCCATTTAGGACTGGGAAACAAACGCTAGCTCGCCTTACAAGAAACACACTCTGCTTTAGAGAAAAGAGCACTCTTCTACTCCACTGTGTTTCCTATGGGGTCCAAACAGTGAGCTTGCTCAGAACAAAAGAACTGTGCTTCCTACACACAAGGACCATATGTAGTTCAACTCTGCTTAGGAAACTGACAAGAACAGTAGCTCCTATTCAGTCCAATACACTGTTCTTGCTGGGAAAAGACGCGAGTGCTATTTGCCCTGTGTATGGCAATGGCAGCGCAATAGTGAATCTTCTTACCAGAAAACAACTCTTGCTCGTAGGACAAAAAACTGCATGTGACTCA